>NC_072464.1:19735455-19890455 GCF_027596085.1 Anoplopoma fimbria | reverse complement strand
AAAGCACATCGGGCACCCTTATTTGTACAGTGTGTTTAAACTGTACCTTATTTGTTTTAACTTAAATGTTCAAACTGTTAACAGGCTGTTAAGGAATAGTTAAAGAGAGGTATCAATCTTCTCATCTATCTCAGCAAAAAAGTAAAGAGACTAATTTCCAAACTGTTGAATTGTCCCTTGAAATAAAATGTCCAATAATTGGCCAAACAATCGTGACACACACCTTCACTTGACGTCAGTAGAAACACTGAAAGCTCTGACGCTGGAGGATCAGCTGCCTCTGACTGTTTAAAGCCACACAGACAGCAGATTATGTCTTTAAATATGCCCCAGATTATCTCTTATGTGAACGACTGACTGATATAACTATAATAATCATTTCTTCAACCCTCTCACTGCTTGGCCACACTGGACCAGTTATAAACAGTCCTGAGAAGAGGAGCTAGAATGAATGTAACCTTATTATTAATGAGAGAATCCAAATAGAAAAATAACATGATAATCTCAAGCACTAGTCTAATCAAAGATGTAAATATTTGATCAGTTGTTGCTCAGTGGTGACCTCTCAAACACACACAGACACACTCGCACTCGCACACACACACTCACACACCGAGTGTCTTTCAGTCAGAATCGCTGCTGCTGCTGGAGGAATCGGTCGACATGGCTTCCACGTCGTCTTCGTTCTCCTTGTTGTGACCCGGAGGCTCCAGGCCGAAGTCGTTGCCGTGGTGAGGAGGAAGCATCCCCACGGAGACGTCCGAGGACTGCCACGGGTAGTGAGGCGTCAAGACGTCTGAGAGAAGAAGAGGAGAGACGGAGGTTATTCTGTGGATTCACAAATCTACTCTCAGGTCTGAGCTGTCATGGAGGACCAGCAGAAAAAAAAAATCTACCAACAGGTTGTTCAATGATTATGTTGGACATTGACAACCCAACATCAAAGCAAACCAATCAATTCAACTCAATCAACAAAATGATAACTACACATTAAACTAAGAAAAATCCAACAGCTTCAGGTTTGTTGAAAGATATTTGTAAGTTTGTTTCTTTTGCAAGTGCCCATGTTATAACAGTAATAATGTCCTCTGAGGTGTACAAGAGGGGAAATACTAATAACAGTATAGGACACTTACTTTTGGGCAAAATCAAATCCTTCCCCAAAGACAATAAAAAATAAATCAATGTCCAAAATGAAAACAAAACAACTTTTCAGTCTGAAACTTTGGATTGATGCATAAACAATTGTGTTATTAACTGATGTAAAAGGGGAGAGAAAAATAATCCGATGTAAATTTGTGCCCTTTAAGTAAAGAAGTGCTATGAGAGAGGAGTAACATGCATCTGCATCATAACACATTATAAACAAGCAGACATTTTCTAACTATGAACTAGAATTACCACCTCACGGTTGAATGCCTCTGCAAACCAGTCAAGTTGTAGTTAACATTCATGTCTGTCCAAAATACCATCACTTCATAATTTTGTTCTTCTAGACATTTGTGTAAAACTGTGATAATAAGCACATGAATATCTTATTCATGGCCCAAAATGTGTTGTGTGAGGTCACAGTGATTTTGTCTCACAAATTCAAATCAGTTCATTCTTAAGTCCAAGATGATGTCTGTGTGAGATGTATTGAATTTCCCTCCAGACGTCCAACGTACAGGCGTACAGATGGGCAGACAACCTGAAAACATCAGGTCTCAGAGGCGTAAAACTCTAATCCTTTGGACGGACTTACCTGGCAACCTCCCAGCAGCCAGAGCGTCACCTGGCAGATGACCATTCACGCCGTTGGTCGGCAGGTTGGCCATGTGACCCAGCATTCCACTGCGCATTTCCAGGTCAGTAGGATAGGGTCTGCGTGGATCACCTGAAACCAACACGTGTGTTAGCAGAGAAGTGACACATGAGAACAATGAGCAGGAGGAACAAGGATTCTGCGGTTCCTACCTGGTACCCAGTTGAGCGGCGCACACACAGCGTTACTGGCACTGATTCGGTGAGCATACTTGATGATTTCCTCTGAAGAGATACTTCCTGCAAACAACAAGTCAAAAAAAACCATCAGCCACAAAGCCAGAGTCAACAATCACAGCAATCATCAGAGAGTGTTGGACAGGTGCTTTAGCTCACCTTTCCTGGCTTTGTCGATGGATTTGAGTTTCTCTTTTGCCTGGTAAACAGCAGTGGCCTTTAAAAAAAAGAAGAAGGACTCATTTAGATCAACAGAAGAAGAACCTGATATGATCTGTGTGAAATGTACTGTGAGGTTTTGGTGTTTGTCATGTAATTATGAACATGTAGACTCATGTCTCTATAATATAAACTGATCTGATGAATCCTGGTCAGACCAACAAACTTAATGTTCTTAATAGGACAAAGCTAGATCAATGATGGTTAATTAAGAAGTAAAGTAAGAGATTTGGACAGATTATGAGAACGTATTCTGGAGGTTTTCTCGACAGACAAACCGTTAAATGTTATTACTTTGGAGGCAAAAAGTCTGTTTTTTATGTGTTCTCGTCTTGATACTAATGACACCATGAGGAAAGACGATGTTGTTGCAGAAAAATCTTCTGGAGTGTTTTTTCGCTTCTAAACATTATTTGAAACCTTGTCCGTCATATCTCCTTTAGCACACCAGTATAAATGTCAGTACCAAAGTTACATTTCTCAGCATTTCTCAAATCTATCGAAAAGGTAATCTTATACACCAGTCTGGATGGAAAAAAGAAAAAAGCACCACCCACCAGGATGTGTTCAGCCTCCTTCAGCTGCTTCTGGAGCTGCTGGATGTCGCTGTCTCTCTTCTCCACCTCCTTCTCCAGCTGCTGCATCTCCTGATGAACTTTCCCCTGCTGCTGAGCTACCTCCATCAGCTCCAGAAACTCCCTGTCCCTTTGCACCAGCAGCTCCAGGATCTGTGGACCACACACAAAATACCTTTAGTATCCCAGTGTCACTGTGGCTTTGTTAAAACACTCCCTCTGTACCCTTCCCCTCACGTTTAAGTCACCTACAAATACAGCCAAAATGGACATGATAAAATAACAACCTGAACCTCAAATTGTGTATTTTGCTTTAACTTTTGTGTATGTAGGTTTAATTACAGGATCCTTGTCCAAAAACTAATAATTCAATAATTTATCATGTAAAAATATTTCATGGGTCCAACTTTACAAATGTGCAGATTCGCTGCTTTTAATTTAAAATTGTTTAATGTATCAGTATTAGGTTGAGGTTTGGATTGTTAATTGGACAAAACAAACATTGTGAAGGTGTCACTTTGTGCTCTTGGTTAATTGAGACGCCATTTCTCCCTATTTTCACAAACCAAACAATCAATTAATGGAGAAAATTATCAGCAGGTTTATTCATAATAAAAACTATCATTAGTTAATGGTTTAAAATGAGCTCCACTTCCACCAACTACAACAGTAAAATCCTGCTTTGCATTAATGCTTTAGTAATAAACAGTACCAGCCAACGTTTGGACACACCTTCTCATTCAATGGTTTTTCTTTATTTGTATTTTTTTCCCTACATTGTAGATTAATATTGAAGACATCCAAACTATGAAGGAACACATATGGAATTATGTGGTAAACAAACAAATGCTCAACAAACCAGAATATGTTTTATATTTTACATTCTTCAAAGTAGTTGAATGAGAAGGTGTGTCCAACCTTTAGACTGCTACTGTCCATCTAATGACATCATTTATAAAGTCCCAGTATTAGACACTACTTAGATGCATGACTTCTGATGTAATGAGTTATCTTTGCAGTGTGGTATTTCACTATAATGTTATGAATGAAACCACTATGGGATCACGTGGTTTAACCCTTTGGACTGTGTGTTGTGTTACCTGGGTGTCCTCTCCAGGCTGAGGCAGCTTCTGACTCCTGGACAGAGCCAACATCTCGATCAACTCCCTGAAGTAGAGAAACACACACACACACACACACACACACACACACACACACACACACACACACACACACACACACATGATGAATAAACTCTCCTCACGTGAAACAACAACATAATAATAAACCTTACAGAGCAGACACCGTTATAGGACCGTGAGAGGGTTCACTTTACCGGGATAAGACCTCCAGATCATCCAGCACAGACAGCAGACGCTCTTTCGTTGATTTCTCCACCACCGCCGCCATGTTTGGCTCCCGTCGCTTCTGCGCAGGACCGGAAGTGACGTCTGAGATTTCTTCTTTGAGGGTTTTTTTTATTGGTAGCTGGCAGAGTCGTGTTATGTATATACTACCACCTGCTGGTGAAGTTATGTCACACTGGTACATTTACTGAAGTTGTGGGGGGTTTAAACATTTTTAGATAAGATTAGATAAAATAAGATAAGATAAGATAAAATCAGATTAGATAAGATAAGATAAGATAAGATAAGATAAGAAATAATTTCCCCATTGTGGGACTAATAAAGATTAATTATTATTATTATTATTATTATTATTATTATTATTATTATAAGATAATCCTTTATTAGTCCCACAGCGAGAAATGTAAGATTTAAGCATATAGATATAGTGCAAACAAGGTACATAGTAGAAAAAGAAGAAGAATTTTGAGGGACTTATATTTGACTTATTGTTTGTGTTTGAGTATTATTATATCAGTCACAGGATTTTATTAAACAACAGCTTATTTTATATTCTAAAATAAAACCTTAATTAGTCCATGGCAGAAAAAACAAGGTACATTAAAAAAGTAAACAAGTATTTTAAATAAAAAAAGAAAAATCCACAATAACTAAAAAACAATCTTATGAATACAGACAGAATGATTATAGTTATAGGTACATTAACTTAAGTATGGTGCTTAAGTAGAATCGTGAGGGACTTGTATTTTACTTATTGTTTATTTTGAGTATTATTATATCAGTCACAGGAGACGTTTTATTAAACAACAGCTTACTTTTATCAAAATCCTTCTAAGATAAGATAACATAAGATAAGATAAGATAAAATAATCCTTTATTAGTCCCGCAGCGGGGAAATGTACAGGATTACAGCAGCATAGAGGACAGTGCAAACAAGAGTACATAGTAAAAAAATAAGTATTATAAATAAGCAAATGAGCAATAAAAAAACAGTAAAAAACAGTAAAGAATCCACAGTAACTGAAATATTATATATACAGACAGAAACTATTATAACTATTGTATTGCACAGTGTATTTGTATTGCAGAGGTTTTTAGTGTCATGTGGTCTACTGGGAGCAGATTTTAATGGCTTTCTTGAACATTACTTGAGTGTTTTCATTTTGTGATACTTTAAATTGTACTTTTTACTACAGTTGAACAACAATTATCAGACAGCTTTATTAGCTATCCCTGTTTTCATTCAGGGAGGGGAAGTGGAGAGGGTTGAGTCCTACAGGTACCTTGGGGTGCAGATCAACAATAAACTGGACTGGACACACAACACTGACGCCCTCTACAGGAAAGGACAGAGCAGGCTGTTCTTCCTGAGGAGGCTGAGGTCCTTCAATGTGTGCAATAAACTGCTCAAGGCCTTCTACCAGTCTGTGGTAGCCAGCGCCCTCTTCTTCGCTGTGGTGTGCTGGGGTGGTGGCATCAGGACTGGAGATGCCAACAAACTCAACAAGCTGGTGAGGAAAGCCAGCTCTGTGGTGGGTCTGGAGCTGGACAGTCTGGAGTCAGTGGGTGAGAGGAGGATGAAGGCCAAACTCGGAGCCATCCTGGACAATCCCTCTCATCCGCTCCATGAGGAACTGTGGCAGCTGGGCAGCTCTTTCAGCCATCGGCTGATTCTGCCAAAGAGCAGGACGGAGCGCTTCAGACGCTCATTTGTGCCCACTGCCATCAGACTGTACAACAACAGCGGAGACCACAGTCTGTCAACATGCTGACCAGCCCCCCATGTGGATATACTGTACATTTTTATTTTTATTTTTATTTTTATTTTTATTTTTATTTTTATTTTTATTTTTATTTTTATTTTTATTTTTATAATATGTTTTATTTCATTTATTATCTGTTTCTCTGTAGTTGAGCTGCTGCAACACCCAAATTTCCCCCCATGGGGATCAATAAAGGAATATATCTATCTATCTAGCTTGAATTACTGGTTGCTTTATAAAACAGGTCAGATTACATTTTACGTACACCATTTTGTACTGTAGGCCACCTAATTAACATTTTGAGTTACTTGTGCTTTACTTGAATATTTCCTCTTTATACTTTTAGTCAGAGGGAAATATTGTACTTTATACTGTTTTACATTACATTACATTACATTACATTACAGTCATTTAGCAGACGCTTTTATCCAAAGCGACTTACAGGAAGTGTATTCAACATAGGTATTCAAGAGAACTACTAGTCACCAGAAGTCATAAGTGCATCTCCTTTCTTAAACAAGCATCTAAGAGCATAAACCAGAGCAAAAGTACAGAAACAAACTAATACAAATACAATAAGTGCAACAAACTAATACGAATACAATAAGTGCAAAGTGGAAGTGGTTTTTTATAATATAAATATGCAGTATATGTAAGGCAAAGACATTAAAGTAAAAAATACACATAATAACAGTACAATGAAGTATACATGCTATACATTAAAGTGAAAATGTGATAAAGCATTTAATTTAATGATATAAAGGCATAATAGCAACAATATTATAATTCAATATTATCATGTACTGAAAACACAAAAAAGACACAAATCTGCTGTAGTCAAATTTCACACATGTCACTTTCACTTGTGATATTTAAACGCCTCTGTACTTTCACTGAAGTAGAATGTTGAATGTAGGACTTCGGGGGAAATCAGCCGAGATCTGGCAACCACTCCCGGTTGTCCATTGAGTTTTGTTGATGTTCTGCTCTGGGGCAGCTGAGGGAACCATGGGTGGGAACAGGTCAAGTGAACGGTGTGTAGCCAGCTATTTTCCGGAACATGAGTCTGTTTGACTTCAAAATAAAAGAGCCAGAAACACCCTGAAAAGGCCTGTGATTACAGCACCAGTCAAAAGTCTGGACACACCTTCTCATTCAACTACTTTGAAGAATGTAAAATATAAAACATATTCTGGTTTGTTGAGCATTTGTTTGTTTACCACATAATTCCATATGTGTTCCTTCATAGTTTGGATGTCTTCAATATTAATCTACAATGTAGAAAAAATAAATAAAGAAAAACCATTGAATGAGAAGGTGTGTCCAAACTTTTGACTGGTACTGTATCATACTTTCTATTATAATTAGGCCTATTTATTGTATTTCAACATTCATCTGCAGTAGTTATTAAGCTATTAGGCTGTCAAACAATTATAATGGAGTAAAAATAGTTAAACAATAAAGTAGCAAGAATTGACATTGAAAAGACATGGAAATACACGTTCTGTCATGTTCTTGTGTTGGTGTTTGTGGCCTTGATGAAATGAAATGACATTTTGGGAAATACTTTTATTTGCTTTCTCTCTGGGAGTTATCTAGATGTTCAGATTGAGAGTCGAAACCTGGTGGAAACTGGTGAAACCGCTAGCCTTGGTCTGTCTGAAGATAACTTAACACTCATTAAAATGTTATAACTCATTTGTTTAATCAGTTCAAAATGTAGGTTTTTCACTGAGTTTATATGCAAAACTATTTATTGGCCATTGCTGGGCAACCAGCAGAGAATCGAGGAAGTTAGTAAATCTAAGCTAAACTAATTGGCTGCTACCTCCAGCTACAAATCAAGCTACAAACATAAGATCAATCTTCTCATTTTATTCTAAGCAATAAGGAGATCCCCCCCAACCCTCTACCAAACTGTAGGTAAAGTGTAGAAGCTCCTTTAAGGTGCTTTATTTCTGTCTTATATGCTTTACTCTTTTACAAGTAAAAGTCCTTCATTCAAATTCCCAAGTAGTAGTTCAGAAGTATTATCAACAAAATGTATTAAAAGTACCAGTGGCTGGCTTGAAGTGTAGAAAGATTTTGATAAAAGTAAGCTGTTGTTTAATAAAACGTCTCCTGTGACTGATATAATAATACTCAAACATAAACAATAAGTCAAATACAAGTCCCTCAAAATTCTACTTAAGCACCATACTTAAGTTATTGTACTTAGTTATACTATAACTATAATTATTCTGTCTGTATTCATAAGATTTTTTCTTTAGTTATTGTGGATTTTTATTTTTCTTACTTACTTATTTAAAATACTTGTTTGTTTTTTCTACCATGTACCTTGTTTGCACTATATCTGCTGCGGGACTAATTAAGGATTATCTTATCTTATCTTATCTTATCTTAGAAGGATTTTGATAAAAGTATTCTGTTATTTAATAAAACGTCTCCTGTGACTGATATAATAATACTCAAACACAAACAATAAGTCAAATACAAGTCCCTCAAAATTCTACTTAAGCACCATACTTAAGTTAATGTACTATTATACTATAACTATATTATTCTGTCTGTATTCATAAGATTTTTTCTTTAGTTATTGTGGATTTTTCTTTTTTTCTTACTTATTATTTAAAATACTTGTTTGATTTTTTTTTACTATGTAACTTGTTTGCACTATCCTCTATGCTGCTGTAAATCCTAAATGTCCTAATTAAGGATTATCTTATTTTATCTTATCTTATTTTATCTTATCTTATTTTAGAAGGATTTTGACATAAGTATTCTGTTATTTAATAAAACGTCTCCTGTGACTGATATAATAATACTCAAACATAAACAATAAGTCAAATACAAGTCCCTCAAAATTCTACTTAAGCACCATACTTAAGTTAATGTACTTAGTTATACTATAACTATAATCATTCTGTCTGTATTCATAAGATCTTTTTTTAGTTATCGTGGATTTTTATTTTTCTTACTTACTTTCTTACTTGCTTATTTGCTTATTTATAATACTTGTTTTGATCTTGTTTTTTTACTATGTCTCCTTGTTTGCACTATATCTATGCTGCTGTAAATCTGTAAATTTCCTGTCTGTATTCATAAGGACTTTTTATTTTCTTTTTATTTTATCTTATCTTATCTTATCTTATCTTATTTTAGAAGGATTTTGATAAAAGTATTCTGTTATTTAATAAAACGTCTCCTGTGACTGATATAATAATACTCAAACATAAACAATAAGTCAAATACAAGTCCCTCAAAATTCTACTTAAGCACCATACTTAAGTTAATGTACTTAGTTATACTATAACTATAATCATTCTGTCTGTATTCATAAGATTTTTTTTTAGTTATTGTGGATTTTTATTTTTATTTAAAATACTTGTTTGTTTTTTCTACCATGTACCTTGTTTGCACTATATCTGCTGCGGGACTAATTAAGGATTATCTTATTTTATCTTATCTTAGAAGGATTTTGATAAAAGTATTCTGTTATTTAATAAAACGTCTCCTGTGACTGATATAATAATACTCAAACACAAACAATAAGTCAAATACAAGTCCCTCAAAATTCAACTTAAGCCTTTTTTCTTAAGTCAATGTACTTAGTTATTAGTATTGCAACATTTACTAAAGTGAAAGATGAGAGAGGAAACACAGAGGAAACGTTGCCAGGTTCTGTCATTATGCCTTTATGTTGAAATCAACGCGGAACCATGTCTGAGGGTTTATTCTAACTTGACCCCTCTTTCAGTATCACAACAGATTGGACTTGGCCGGGGAGAAGTGTGTGTGCGCTTTACTCCGGAGCTGCTTCTCTGTTTTCATTTAGTTCAACCAGCTTTTTACACTTTTTCTTTCCCTGCCGGAGTCTGTCAGTAAAGCTCCAGGATGGTCAAAGTGTCTTTCAGCTCCGCTTTGGCCGTGAAAGATGTGAAAAAGGACGCAGAAAGTCTTATTCCCGAGGAGGACAAAGTGAGTAGAAAATGGCTTCGAGCTCGAGGTTGAGGAAGGCGCAGTTTATGTGTGTGTGTGTGTGTGTGTGTGTGTGTGTGTGTGTGTGTGTGTGTGTGTGTGTGTGTGTGTGTGTGTGTGTGTGTGTGTGTGTGTGTGACTTAAAAGCAAAAACAACTTTAATCATTTTGCAGGATTTCTTAATCATGGTTATATAAGTTAGTTTTCATTCTTTCTAAAAAAAAAATCCAAAAAACCCATAATATAATATTTAATGTTGTATTTTTTTTGTGATTGTCTACTGCCATTTTATATCATCAAATGCATTAATGTAATTCTGTAATTTTTTTTGCATTTTTCTTTTCCATTTTTGGCTAAATATTTGAAGCATATTTATTTAAAAACAGTTTAAAGAGACATGTGTTTTTTTTTTTTTTTTCCAGTGGAGAGGAACTAGAAAGGAATAAGAGAAGTAGTGTTCAGAAGCTGAAATGAAAACATGTTTTTGTTTTATTACTCAATAAATGCTTGCACATCAGAATTGAATCATATTAAATTCCATTTTTAGCTGTTAATTGCCTTTTTTTAAAGAAGGTCAAACCCCTTATTAAGTCAGTGTTCTTTCAGTCCTTTTTTAATTATTTTTGCTCTCATGTTGCAGTTTAATTTTCATGTCTGATCTTCATTAAAAACAGAAGAACCAGACCTTTTTTATCTTCTTGCAACAAAGTGCGTCACTCTTACAAAATAGAAATGTCCATCCATGGAATATTCATGAATATTTTAGCTGCAACAGGTAACTTTATCTGATCCATCTGCAAATACCATGCCCGTGCACTGGAAATAAAGACTTTGGTCTTTTAAATTATACAGAAAGTTAATGAGCTTCTGTGTGTTACATCTGCACAAGACAAAGAGGACGCTTCCTGTCACAAGTTACATATGAGTCCTTGAGAGTTTATGAAAGTTGTCTTCCGGGATTGAATTGCTTAGGGGGAAACTAGAAAACACCAGTGAAAAGTGTGGTGGGTGGGGGGGGGAAGAACCAAACAATCATTTCAGGTTTCGATTGCTGACAGATGTGACAACAGTGAAAACAGCTGATGTGACTTTCAACATTCGGTGTGATGGTTTTGTAATAGCAGAGAGGCTGTGAGCACACTTTTTTTATTCTGCAGACTAATTGGATGAATAAACCAGCTGACTGGAGGTTAAAAAAAAAAAAACTGCTGACTGGCGAGGCTTGTTGTCGTGTCTCTCTGGGTATAAAGTCTAGTTAAAACCTTTTACTGCTTCTTCTTCTTCCGTCTCCACCCTGTTGTAAGAAAGAAGCCGTTTCTGTTGGAGGCCTTCAGAGGAAGTTTCAGCTCTTGTTTGCACGTCGAAAGACAATTTCTCTGTACGGTAATAAATACCAACCCAGAGAGCTGTGAACTTGATCATAGATACGGTGATGGTGTGTCTGAGGAGAATGCACGCTTTATTTGAAGTGGATGTTATGCACTTTCCTGCTGTCTTCCTGTGTGGTTATTGCGGCGTCAGACTGTGCATTTGTAGTCTGTGTTGGTTTCAAGATAACTGACTCGTATCTTGATAATAGGAGCTTAATGTTTTCCTTCTGGGGGATTAAAGTGGGTGAAAAACCCCCGAAGATTCTGTGTGTTTTCAAGCTGTTTGGAGGGAGTTCCCTGCACTTGGGTGGCGTGGCTCCATCTGCAGCGTAAGATACTCGCATGAGTCCAGAAACGGTGCCAAAGGGTTCCCGACTCTCACATACGCAGATGATGAACACTTGATTGTTTCTAGATCTGCATTTTACATTGCATCTTTTCTAATGCTGCACATGCACTCATATATTTATCATGTGCCTGAAGAGCAGAGGATTGTGATCTCTGCAGGCGGCTGTGTTCTCCATCGTGACATGAGAAATGAACCTAATCTACAGGGCGATATGATCACGTTAAGTTTCATATTGCTTACACAATCCAGAAATGCCAAATATTTCTAAGTTCCATCTTCTCGTTTAAGGATAAATTTGTAATTAAATGCATTTAGATATTTACAGACATGAGTCGGAAAACAAAAACGCATCAGCATGTTGTTCCTTTCAGTTTTACAGAAGCATGTTTTCAGACAATAGTCGGGGTCTTTCCCACCATGATGCTTGAGCAGGAAGTGATTGTCTTTCACTTCTCTGTGTAGCACAAGACGTTTTGTCTTGTATCGACTAGAAAACACGAGATGTAATTAATTAAATGAAAAAAAACAAGAGTTTGATTATGTTTGTAGAGTTATGTCTGTAATATGCAGCTATTTTTTTTCATTTGTGTTTTCTGTTTGTTGTTTAATGTGCCATTTATTTTCTCAGCTAATTGTTTTGTCTGTAAAATGTTAAAAAAAAAAAAGAAAAAGCTGTTATAATTTTTCTAAAGCCCAAAAGTGGCGTTTTCAAAAACCAACTGTCCAAAACTTTAGAGATTCAGTATCGGTCACAAAAGACAATCAAAGGCTGCAAATCATCACATTTGAAAAGTAACAACCAGTTGTTTATGGCATGATGATTTCATCTGGCAGCTAGTTAATGTTTATCCTGACTTCAGTCTCCCCTCACCTCAAATATTTCTTTAGTTTCTCTTTCGTTTGTCATTCTCACTCCCCCTCCTCTCTTTTTCTTCTGCTTTTGTTTCTCTTTCTCTTGCTGCTTCTTTGTTTGGAAAGAATTCCCCAGACCTTATTTCAATTTAGAGCAAATAATGTGACGAGCGAGAAGAGAAACCAGCTCTCATCCTCATTCCTGGTCTTTTAACGCAGTGAAAAATATCATTTGCAGCATGCTTTTCCATTTCTATGTTAATGAACTTCATCAGAGTTGAACCAACCAGCTAAAGCCTGTTGCTGAGACATTTATAGCAACAACAAAAAAATAGACCAAGCTAAACATTTAGTCTAAGGGTGCTTAGATTAGCTTTTCCCTGAGTAAGCCATGTCGGTTGTTCAAAAAAGGAAGCAGCTTTCTTCCTGTTGAACATAAAGTTCCAGCTCGCTTCATTCAAGGGAAGAAAACAGCACTAAGGTGGTGGAAAAGATTACTCTGATACTTGACTCAAGTAAAAGTTTGTCAAGTTACTTTAGGTGTTAAATAAATGTAGTGGAGTAAAAAATACATTATGTCCCTTTCAGATGTAGTGGAGTGGAAGTATAAAGTGGCAGAAAATGGAAAGACTTGAGTAAATTCCCATAAAATGTTACTTAAGTACAGCTCTGTTTTCATATTTCATCACTTTGAGTTTGTCATAAAGTTCCTAAGTTCTCAAATATTTCATGTGTCCAAACTTCAGGCGTTAAAAGGTGTTTCTTTGGAAAGAGTTAATAGAGTTGTTAACTCAACCTGTGTAACATCAGGTCTGTTTGTGTCTACTCTTAATTAATCCAGAGCATCATTAGAGTTAATCAGCATCTTATCTGCTTATCTGCTGCTAACACAGGTCGACTTTGTGCAAATTAACAAATTAGCTACAAGGCTGTCTCTTTGTCAGTGTGCTGACTCTGCTCGTTTGTAGGTGCAGTCATTACTGAGCTCTGCTCGATTAGAAACAGGATGGACGGGTCAGCTTTTGTTTCCGTTTACACCTGAAAGCATAAAAAAAACTCTCAGAATCTTCATTTTTGTCTTGCAGAATGCAGGAAAAAGCAGCAAATAGTCACATTTGAAAAGCTGTTAGTTTGAAAGATGGATTAATTCAGTTATTTGTTGTTACATTTTCCATGTATTCATGTTTTATTAAGCCTAATTGTACAATAAAACAGAAATGTGACTGAAGCCACCAAGCGACGGTTTCTCTGCGGTGAACTCGCATATAGACAACTCTGCAAATAACCTCCAGACGGCTCAGCTGAAGGAGGAACACCTGAGATTATCTTCCAGCACATTAACACGTCACACTCGGCTGTCAGCTCTGTGTAGTAAAGATCACGTCAGCAGCTGATCCGAGGCAGTATAAGCCAGCAGCAGCAGCAGCAGCAGCATCAGTGTGTGAATCCAGGTCAATCAACATTCCATCACAAGCTACCATCTCTGTTCTTAAGAACTGAAAACAGAAACGCTCGCATTTTTTCATTTGTATTTCCTCCATAACAACTCTCTGATTATCCCAATTTGAGTTTATTCATTTTCCGTAATGAAGCCAGCTGAGTAAACGGCATTTTGCTGGGGCGGTGAAATGGTGGCTGATGGTGAGAGAGTCTGTTGAGACGCCTGAACTATAAATGTGGATTTTATAGGAGCTGAAATACTGGAGCCGGATATAGTCATCGGCCGTGAGCTGTGAATGCAGGAAGGAAGCTTTATTAAGATGTGTTGGCTGCTGCTGACCTCGGAGTTGCTGTGCTGATAATGTGTTACAGTGAATTATTTTTATATGTGCGGGTTAAGAGTGCTACATGATACTTATTTTTATTTTAATGTGTCAACTGTTGGAAAAACTGACACCAGACAAGCAGATAAAAGTTACTGTTGAATTTTGTTGCTTTTATAATGAAAGTTTTTGCGTTTTTTTTCGTGTTTTTGAAATAATAAATGACAAAGGCAACAGTGTGTCGTAGCTGAATTAATACATTTTTCATGCAAAACTGCAACACTTTCTCTAGTTTTAGCATTTCTGAGTTAGTTGTTTTTCTTGGCTCAAAACACACAATTGAAAACATTTGTGTTTTGGATATTTATCGCTGTTTTCTGATCTTTTATTGACGTTGATGATTAATCAGTTAATCAAGAATTATGGTTGGTTGCAGCCATAGTTAGAAAGATGGGTTTTCTTTTAATATTCATAGTTTTATGGTGAATAATCCATATCATTGTTGATTTGCTTTCCAATATCCCCTTCATATAAACCTATAAACTCACTGCAGATTGTGTCATCTCCGTATTGACAGTCGATGTTGACGGATCAGTCTTTGCCTTTTTGGACACTTGTTTGCAAGCAACACCCCCCTCCTGTTTGTCCCTGTTTTGTGATGACAGGATCAGTCCACAGTGCATCGGTGGCTTCATTGGGTTATTGTGTGCAGATCTCAAACAGACATATGGTGGGAGTGAATCTCTTTCAGGCCCTGAAGCAACAATGAGATTTCAATTTTTTTAGGTCAGTCTTCAGTCGCAGAGCGTCCACTTTGAGCTGCCATGTTGACTTTACATACTTAAATGTGTTTTCTGTTTTAGGGATGGTAATGATGTACCATTTAACTTGTCATTTTGACCGATAAATGCTCAGAAAGTATGCATGTAATTCATTTTGACCTATTTTTTGTTTCCCTGAGTGTTTTTTTTGGGGTAACTGGTGCACTACACACGATTGACCGGGGTTTGTGAAAGGATTAATCAATTAAACAATCAGTTAATCCTTCATGCTTGACATCCACTGGTTCCAGCTTCTTAATTGTGAGGATTTGTTGTTTTTCTTTGTCGTGCATGAAAGTCAAATATGGACAAAGAAATTTGAACTGTTGTTCGGACGAACTTTCACTTTTGGATTCAGGAAGTGATTGAGAGAAATTATGATTTTGAACAGTTTTCTGACATTATTTACACCAAATGATTAATTAAGAATGATAATAGTCATTAGTTGCAGGCAGCCCCAACCTAAGGTCACTGTCCTTCATCTCTAATAGTGTTCTTTGTGTAGATCTCGCTGCAGTTAGCAGGTAACTCGTTCATAGAAATAATTTCCATCTATTTCCATCTCTGTCTGCCAGGAACTTTCTCGATGCAAATCACACTTCACTTCAGTCTGCTGGCTGCACTTTTGTACATTTGGTACAAACTCAAAAATATACAACCAAACCGCTTTAGGTCCATTCTTTTTAGGAATGAAGATGTCTGGCGTACTTTATGACTTTAGAAGGAACAGTCATTTGACGGATAACAGTTTTGTAGTTCCTGCTTTCAGATATATTGGTACCAACACTGCCATCCAAAAGTTTGGAATCAGCTGTTAAATTGATGTTTTTTCTGCCTTACTCCTCTAATGGCTCTTTTAACAGAGCTTTAAACACATCATATGTGACAATTGCATTTGAAAAACTTCCATTTAGTTGTTGTCCCCACAGTGTTGCATGACAGGGGAGGATACTGTTGGATTATGGATTTGTTTTCCAGTCCAGAAAAGTTGAACTCATCCTGGGTCTCTATTGAACCACAAGGATGCAATTGAATATTGATTTAGTACATTTTTCTTTGGGCCCTCTGCATTCTACTCAGTGGTGAGATTGAATAGGTCTAAAATGTGACTTGATGTTCCGCATTATGTTCAACTGATTGACCTGCCTTTACTAGACTAACCTCATTATGTATTCATTCGAATTTCAAAGAAAATGTTTGCTGAAGCAGCCTGTTTGTTCTAGCTAGATATAGGAAGTATTTTTCTGCACTTCCACACTGAAACAGGAACCTATTCATAAGCAAATGTGCACACATTTTAATACTAGCTTCCAGTTTCTCTCACCAATGACTGGTGATTCCTTATATTCATATCGATCTGCTGCCCAAAGGGATCTTTGTCTCTTTCCGTCCTTTAAATTGTAAATCCTGGTTAATCTGTTGCACAGCCGGGTTTTTTTTCTTCATGTACAAGACAAACCCTTCAAAAAAAGTATTTGCTAAGAGGACGGACTACAACCTTAATGCATTAACTTCTCCCAATCAAGCTTATGTGTTGGGGGATTCCAAACTTTCCAACGGTAGCGTACATTCGTGGCTACATTACAGGATTACAGCCTGAATTCTCTCCCTGAGCTACTTGCTGCCGCTCTCGGCCTGTGCGTCCTCCGACTGTCGTCTGAGGCATGCAGACTGCTTGGAAAGGATTATGGTTTAATCGGTCAGATAGAGACTCAGCCGGAGAGACTTAGCAGCCTCCTACAGGGGCGCCGATCGCTTAGACTCAAGAAGAGAGAAGATTAACCAACCAGGCAGATCCACGACC
Organism: Anoplopoma fimbria; assembly: GCF_027596085.1. Lineage (NCBI taxonomy): Eukaryota > Metazoa > Chordata > Actinopteri > Perciformes > Anoplopomatidae > Anoplopoma > Anoplopoma fimbria. Next base: position 19,873,614 of record NC_072464.1, on the reverse strand, counting down.
TCCACCCCCATCCCCCCCACCCCCTCACCCAGCAGCTCAGAGACCCTTCACCCAGTGCAAACCTTATAGGATGCAGAGAACCAGATTTACAGCAAATACGAGATGAACATGTTGTAGTTAAAACGGAGGCATCAATTTTGATTATCGAATAATCGTTTCAGTCCTCTTTCTAACGTAAAATGCCAAAGCTTTGCTGGTTCCAGCTCCTTTTTAATGTGCCGATATTCGGCCTTATTTTGTCACATATGACAGTTGGTAAATATCTTTTGGTTTTAGAACGTCGGCTGAACAAATGTAGACTCGTATCACATTGGAAATGTTATAATCTGTAGCTGCAGCTCTGGTTATGTCCCTAGTCTGTTTTAGTTTTTTTACTTTTTCAAGTGTGATGGCTCTTTTTACATTTGTTGTCTAAGTGGTTTAATGGCAAAGAAAAAGGAGTGGACACTATTTCACCATTTCAGTTGGCTTCGGGTTATAGTTTAACTTTAGTTTTCTATTTTATTGTTTTCATGGACTTTAATAACTGGATGTGTCTGTTGATCATTTGCACTGTAACAGGCCGATCATGTGCAGATTAGTGTCATCATCCAGTTAGCCATGACGACCAGAAGTTGTTTTTTTTGTGTGCGTGTGTAATGTCGCAGAGATCTGAATACAATAAGCCGAGGGATTCCTGTGGTGTATCAGTGTGGGTTCACAATGGTTCATGGAAATGTTCAGTCAAGCTTATTAGGTTTGTAAGGTAATTTGTAAGAAAAACAAGACTGAAGAGTTTCAGTTTGATGGAAGACACATTGTGAAAAAGTAAAGTTCCATTTCCCAGAACTACAGAGGGTTTTTTTTCCGGTAACGTTTTGACCACAGTCTTCCATGTGTGTCGAGATCCTTATCGCCTTTTAATTAAGCCTTTATTAGTCAGGGGAAGTTATTTCTCTGCATTTAACCCATCCCGGAGGAGCAGTGGGCTGCAATGAAGCGCCCGGGGAGCAACTTGGGGTTAGATGTCTTGCTCAAGGACACCTCGGCATGTTGCCGGTAGAGGGGTTTGAACCACCAACCTTGTGGTTACGGGACAAGCGCTCTACCTCATGTGCCACAGCCGCCCCACAGAGGCCGTGTGCAGCTCAGAGCAGAGAATGGAGTTCCAGGGAAACGAAACCTGTGTCCTGGACACTGATACTCACCTGTCTCCACGGAGACAGAAACATTACCTGCTCTCAGGTGAGACGATGCTCAGAGCACCGCCGGCTTATCCGCTTAAGATATTTACCTGAGGACTGAAAGATGTATAGGATCAGGGCCATACTTCCCACTGCTTGGTGGTAGTGTGTGTTTTAACCATATTTCAGGATATATATATATATATATATATATTATGTATTAGTTATCTTAATATATTCAGGCTAGAGAAGAGATTCTTTCCCCTCATTGTTAAAGAGAATACTCCCAAAAACCCTCTTTGATTGCAGAGACTTTAAGAAAACAATTCTGATCATCCTGACGCTAAAGAAGTTTCACTTTAACAACACACACACACACACACACACACACACACACACACACACACACACACACACACACACACACACACACACACAAAGACAGTCATTGATCCCTGTTGTAGCTCGACGGTGTGATGTGAATGCAGCCCAGATGAACCAGCTGCCTCCGTCCTCCCCACATCTAACCCACACTGGGGATTTCTGTGCTAAAAAAAAAAACTTTCAAAATGAGACCAGAAAGCCAACAGTGGAGATCAAAGTAAATAAAATAATCATAACAGAGTTGGACGGACAGTTTTGAGAACAGAAGGGGAAGTTGTTTGGCAGTTTGTTTTTGACAGTTTATTAAGATATAAAAGGCTGAATGCATGAGAATCAGTTCCTTTATGAAAAACGGTCTGTTTTCAAATACAGGATGGTGCCAGTTTCTATCATGTGAGGATGTTATGCATTTCTTTTTGCACATGATAGTAAAATAATTATTCTGGCCTTTGCTTACTTTACATAGTTATGAATTGTCATAATATTTATGTGAGAAAATGATAAGTACTTCTCGAATCATCAACTCGGGTTGAAAATATGTGAATTAATTGACGAGTAGTAGATGGAAAGAAAACTAAACAACAATAGTTAGCAATTAATTATACATATTAAAAATACAAAACCTTCTCCTGTTTCAGCTTCACAAAGACGAGGCTTTTCCCCGCTTTATTTAATTAAATATTAAACATGTCGTGTTGGAAAATTGGTTGGACAATACAAGACATTTGAAAAAACAGTTTGTTTTTTTAAAACTACTTCTATTTTTTTTTTTTAATGGAAATAATCTTTAGCTGCAGCTTCAACATCCGCTCCTCCGTGAGCGTGTTTCTGACTGTACATGTTGTTCCTGCTGTGAGAAGTTGACATACTTCACTGTGTTGACACATGATTGTGCTAATGAGGCTGTGTGTGTGTGTGTGTGTGTGTGTGTGTGTGTGTGTGTGTGTGTGTGTGTGTGTGTGTGTGTGTGTTGGAGTTATGAAATGGCGGTCTAAAGACCTGTTGGGTCCTGTTGTCGGTGAAGCTTTAGCAGACTGTTGTGAAACAGGGAGATGGATCACTGCATCACAATCCAGGGCTCACTTGTTATTTGAAACAGGAACATGGGAAACAGTTTATTATTTAAAATGTAAAAACTTTTACATTCTTTGCGTGTAGCAGTTTGAAGTAGTTTGCTTCGTGTTTCAACAGAAGACGTTCATAAAATTCATCAGCGTGACCCGTTGACCGGGCAGTGAAGTGAGCTGCAGAGTTTGTGCCAATCAGATAATCGCCATGTGATGATGTAATGCAATCAAAAAAACAAAAGTCCAGTTTAAGTAACAGGTTAATGAGTTTCAAGACTCATGAGACGCCAAAACACTGCACAGTGGCTTTATAAAACCAGGAGACCGGCAGTTATTTTATCTTTTATCTCATCGGTCGCCGGGTAAACGGTAGAAATACCGGTTCATTGCCAGGTTTTCACATACACAGAATTTGCCTTTGAGTTTTGGTGCATAACAATAAACAAAGTAAGAGAAGATGAAAATTTAAAAAAACAAGTATGAAAAAGTCAAGAAACAAAGACTTTGTGCAGGAACGTGCAAAATAGTTCATAGTATAAAGTAGGCCTCTAAAGAATATTTACAAATCTGCTACGTACTTAATCAGCTCAATGTTGCTGCATCACAATCAAAGGAGAAAATCTGTGTTTTTTGGGGCAGGCAGATAGTGAACTGTGCAGGAAAACTTTCATATGTTGCTGCTCATTTCAACCACAACTTCCACAGCAACATCCTGCTGCTTTGGTCTGGAGAGAATTATTCTCTTTTGGATTGTGGCTCATATTTTAAAATATACTCGTGTTGGGATTGGCAAGCTTTACCTGACTTCATATTGTGGAGACCTTTTGATACACACTGACTCGTATTTTTTTTTTTATGCTTAACTTTCACATCTGTTCGTTAAATCTTCAATAAAATGTTCTGATTTAGGGGGCATAATGTGCAATATAAAAAAAACATAATTAACCTTTTTTATTTTTAATTAACCATCTACACTCCATTTATCACTCTTTTCTACTTTGTACTGCATATACTGCATCAGTTTCCCCTCAGGATAAATAAAGTTCTAGCTCTTAAACTAGATAATAAATGTTATGTTTGCTGTTGGAGGAACACCACCTGCCTGACAGTTACCATTTCAGCAGCGGAAAGTCTCTAAACTTGACTTGTTTGATGTTCTCATCTGTCTGCTGAGGATGTTCGGTAAATAGAAACATCCTCCTCTCCTTTCTCTGTTATTTCCCCTTCGCTTCCTCTCTTTTATTTCCCCTCGTGGTCAAAGGGAGCTTGAGTGAATCCAACAAACGTTCACTCAGCAGAGATGTCCTGAGCTTTACAGCCTCAGGAAATGTTCCCTTTTAGTGTCTCTGTCAGCCATTCGGCCCGTCGAATACACTTCATCTGACATCATCAGTGTTAGCTGCTCTGCACTTTCCTCTTTTTAAAGGGTATACCCTCACTTCCTCTCTTCGGACACCCATTCGTTGGTTCCTCTTTTCTTAACGTTTCTCATCATTCTTCTCACTAATCAAAGAAGAAGAAAAGACGTTACACAACATTTGGGCAGTTTTGTCATTTGCTGTCGGTATATTGAGGTGAATTCTGAGCTACTGGCCTGCGGTTTTTTCGTGTTTTTTGTGTTTCCTGAGATGCTGACTCATGTATTATCATATTCAATGTATCAAAATTCTAATTTGAATGTTAAATTGAAGGTGGACTGTGTCTATGTCAGGAAATATGTTTAATGATGACTAACAGAATACCCACCGAGGGCAGAAAGACTTAATAATAGAATAATTATCTACTGTTTATTATATAGGTTGTTTTTAAGTTTATTACAGTATGAAACACTCCATTTTTTTTGAGTTTATTAGCTTTTGACGGTGACATATTTTTAAAAAGAGCAACTTCAGTTTGGATATCTGAAAACTGCAAATTCTTGACTTTTAACAAAATGTCCCTTTTCTCAAGCTAAATTATGTTTTTATCGTACAATGTTTGTAGAGCTGTTCCTTCAAGGTGTTTGTTTGTTTCCATGTGTTATGAAGTGTGGCATTGTGGGAAACCAAAGGCAATTCTGCTCAAACATAATGTCAGAAACATAAAGTTGATCAGTTAGTCCTTTTTAAGTAGCTCCTTAAACAAAAATCTCTGGTTCGTCTCTTTTTAAATGTGAGGTTTTGCTGCTTTTCTCAGAATAAATTCTTAATACATTAAGGTTTTGGAGTGTTAAAAAACAGCCATTTAAAGAGGCTCTGTGAGTTTATGATGGGATTTTTCATTCTTTTTTTTATGTTTTGTAGACTGAGCGGTTAATTTAATTTAATAGTTTAAGATGTTGCCTTCTAAGAGCGCTTTCACAAGCCAACATTTAACATTTAAAGAGAACTAAATAGACTAGAAAGTAAGTGAAACAAAAGTATTTATTTCTGAATCGCCAAATGGACTATGACTTGTAAAAGCTCCCTAAAGGTGATTCATACTTAACACCAGATGTTTCCCCTAGAACCGCTTAAGTAAATTCATGAGAAGTGTGTTTTGAAAATGAACAGCTAAATGCATCAGTCAGTGTTTCTGTAAGTGAAACCACCAGGTTGTGTTTTCAGGCATAACCTCAGTCCAGAAAGTCTCACATTAATGATTCCTCAGACGAGGTTTCTCCCAGTCTGAAAAAAAAGTTTTCTGTTTGTAGCAGCAGGAGACGAGTCGGGGCTTGTTCTGGAAAAAAAGACCTGGTTCTTTATCCGCCTTGCTCAAAGTCCACCTTGCTGATGTTTGTCTGATGATGATAAGCCCTGGTTACCTCTGCACCATTGAATATTTACCCACAATCCTCCTTTCCACTTGGCTCAGCTCAAAGTCTCACGTTTCTCGAGCTTGTTTAGGTGCACAAACACACAACACGGGGGTTCGTCATTCCAATGTTTTCCATGACGGAAATGAAACAGTAAAAAATGATAAGGACTGATTTTTTTATTTTTTTTTATTGGAACTATCATATGATATGTTGCCATCCTTATCAATGATTAGTCAAACTCCAGCATACACACACGATCATTTAACTTTCTTGGACATACTAAAAATGTTTTGCACATAATTCAAATTAATTTAAAGCAGAATAGAGGGAGAGGTGAAGGAGTAGAAAACTAGGCAACGGTAATGGTCTTCCTGCTTTCATGTATCCTTATATATACACCAAGGGAGTAGTTAAGTAACCACTGGGTGCTCATCTAGCACCCAGCATCTGTTTATCGGCTTTATTGGTTGGACTTTTTTAAGCTACAGCCACTGAAACAGCACAGAGTCACCACTTGAGATGCTGTGTGTTTTTCAGGATGCTTTAGTTCCCATTTGATGCGATCCCTTTTAAAAAAATATCACAGCTTTATTTTTCTTTCATCAGTTTAAACGGCAAAAACAGAAAACACACTAATGATGAATTGTAGAAATAATGGAAACTCAAATAACCAGCAAGTGATATAAGATCATAATCAGACACGTTGATCTCTTAAAAATGTTTTTCTCTTCTCTTGTGTTTATAGTAAATATGTGGTTAAAGGACATCTCGTCTTATCCCTGAATAAATGAATATGGCGGAAACATTCAAACTTCATGATGTCTAATGAACCCGTGTTCTTCTCCTCCTCCTCCTCCTCCTCCTCCAGGATGCTGAGGCAGCTCTGCCGGTGCGTCACCAGTCTCGGGCCTGGTGCTGGTGCATGTGCCTCGGTCTGGCCCTCATGCTGTCCGGAGTGGTGGTTGGAGGGGCCTACCTGTACCGCTTTTACATCCTGGAGGTGAGCTACCAGCCCCAACAATGGTGGGAACCAGAGGTAAATTAAACAATATAAATGATCAGAGTAACAGGAAAGGGGATTAGAACTTGCAGCTTTAAAATTAGCTTATTGTCTCGTCCAGATCCCAAAGAGTTGAGGCCAAGAAGAAGTTTACAACTTATAAGTCTGGAGACACGACGTGAGAGGCTTCACAACAAACAGCCACGCAAGCACATCATGTATGCAATAGATCACAATCAAATAAAACATGATAGTTATAAGAAAATCAACTGATAAAGCCTTTATTAGGGTTGTAGTCAACATAACGAGCATGGCGTGTTCATCCCATATTTCAGGACAAAATGTGCGCTGACAAACTGGACAGGTTGAAGCAAGTACAACTGCTGTGAGCTGTTTTTTTATGTCAGGTGCTGACTCCACCTACTCGGGCAGGTTTTTATAACAGTGTGAATGATGAACAGATTACTGGAGATTAATAACTGGAGCAAAGTGGAATAAGTCAAAGCGGGAAATACAGCTGTGAGATTCTTTAAGATAAATGAATCTACCTGTGTTCAATGTCAACACTTACACGTTACAGTATTTCCTCCTTTGGTTAGTTTTGTTATGTCCTGGTGATTTGAACTCTTTGTGGCATACAACCTGACTATAAATCTACAGCCACACAGATACAGTTTTCCTTTAGTGGGGTAACACATGTAAAGTTTGTTTTAGGGGGTCAAGGGCAGCTGTTTCAGGAGTCCGCTTGTCAGTTTTGAGATGGATTTACAGTCGTGCATTATAGGTTACAGCGTAGCGAGCCGCCAAAGCTACACTGTAGGAGAAGCAGCAGCTGCAAGATAGTCAGTTTTATTTCCCCTAAATCATAAATCTGCCTCGAAGGGTTTTACAATCTAGGGCAGTGGTTCTCAACCTTTTTTCAGTGATGTACCCCCTGTGAAATATGTATTTCAGCCATGTACCCCCTAACAAGCACAAAGCATTTTTTGGTTGAAAAAATATGTAATACTCAGCGCTCTGCCATCAGTGTCTGATTTATTAAACTGTCAACACTGAAGATTGCATTGTTGCATTGAATTCAGTTCATGAACTTACAATTATATTTTATTGAATGTTTATTAAATAACTATTTTTAAAGGATTTTTGAATGGATGCTAATTTTAAATAATAAAATTTAAAAAAAAATCTCACGTACCCACTGGAGTGCCTTCACGTACCCCCATTTGAGAATCACTGATCTAGGGCATATAAAACCCTTAATTCAGATTAGGAAGAACCCTCCAAAATAATGAATTTACCAGGTTAAAAGGGAAAAAAACCGTCAGGAAGAGAAACAGAGTGATGATATAAGGTAGACAAACATGTAAACACAACATGGATCCAGGACCACGTCAAGAAACTTCCTGGTGCTACGACGTCTTCTCTGCCATGAAAAACCTGAAAAGAGAAGCCTCATAGGAGACAGAGTCGAGGAGACCAATCACACAGGGGGAGAAGAGACGAGGCTGAGGCTGTCTCCTGGACGACGAAGATCCAGAGCTGTGATTGGTCAGCTTTTGTTTCCCCCTAAACGTTTAAAGACAACATTAAAGAATAAAGTCTCGGTTATCTTCTTTTCAGTGACACACATCTAGCAAAAACATTTCCGCTGCAAACTGATGTATTTTGTGACTTTGAGTAGTTTTTATACAGAACTTCTAATCAAAAAGTCAGGGATGGAGGTCTCACCAGTTTTTAAACAACATATGAAATGTCTCGTGTAGTGAAACAGCCAGTGTTACATTCAACACATTGACATGCATCCATATCTACTGTAGCTATACAGGATCAAACTAGAGACCTAACTCACTCATTATGGGTATTTCTCTGTCTGCTTTCTCATATTATCTATTTTTTTTCCCCCCTCCTCCTCTCGTCCCTGCAGGAGGGCCAGGTGTTTGTGTGCGGGGTCGGCTACCGCGAGGAAGACTTCATGATCCAGGAGGAAGACGAAGAGGTATGAAGTCGTACAACACAACACATCCATTCACGTACTTGACACAAAACGTGTGGGGTTTTTTTTCGCTCCAGCCTAGTTAACCATTACAGGCTGGGTCACTGATTGATTGGTGACCTTAGTTACTGACTGACTCATTTACTTCATCCTCCAGTGGACTCACAGTAAAGTGATTTAAATCTGTGAATACCTGCAGAGCTTTGGTCCTTTTTTCTTGAGTTCCAAGCACAAAGGACCACACTGTTGTTGTTTTTGTTGGTTTTAACTTCAAATCATGTTTACTTTGTTTTAGTCGGCCATTTTCAAACTGTTTGTTAGTTGTAGATTTTGCTTTTTGTGTTCATTGTTTCTTCTTCTTTTCCACACCATATTACTTTATGTTAGTAATCTTAAAAAATGTTAAACTTTTGATTTAAAACTTTGATCCTTGCCGGTTAATGTTTAGAACGAGACAGATCAGCAGCTATTTAGATAATCTATTAATTAAGTCAGTGACTAGGTTGGCATGCTCAAAATTTTCCAGTTTGTGCCCTAATATCCAAAAATGACAATGTTCCTATTAAGCTGTTTACATGGCTAATGAAAAGGAATATTCCCACTTATATTACAGTTTACTTGCAGCCGTGCATACTTCGATTAACGTAGCGGATTTGTTCGACCCTGCAAACACAGCCTCCCACTTTCACTCCTTAAACCACCCTTTTGAAAATGTCGCCATTGCAATATCTGTGCACATCCAAAAACGTATTTATATTTTGGCATGCATCTCTGAAAACTGTTTGCGTACAATGCACAGAGCTGACGTAAACAGTGAAGAGGCTACGTGTCACAGTCGGCAGTAAAAACCCAATTTAGACGCGTAATTTGAATGCGCTGTAAACATGTCCAAAGAATGTCCGTAATATATTTGGAATATCCAAACGGTATATGGTGTTTGCGGTATGAAATTCAGAAGTATTGAACATTCAGAATTTTGGGATTTTGGCCATTTCCCCCAAAAATGCTAACCATAAACGAAGTTCAGGCACGTCTTTGAGAGACGAAATCTGCTCCTTGAGGAAGTGCACAATGGCAATAATCACCAAATAACCGCCTGTATGACTAGTTGTGGGGCTGGGTAATTAATTGTCTGGCCTGGTTTCGTAGATTGAGGTGCAGCTGCCAAACCAGTTCCAACTGCGTCAGCTGGAGGAGACGATCCGGGTGCTGGAGAGGGAGCAGGTGGAGCTCATCAGCGTCCCCGTGCCCGAGTTCGGCGAAGGAGACCCGGCTGACATCGTCCACGACTTCCAGCGGGTGAGACTCCCTCAGCCTTTTATCACAGATCCACTTCATCTTCTTCCTGTTAGAAGCACTAATGACTTGAAAGATCATTAGCAAATTATGATTTCTGTTGATATACTAATTGATCATCAGATGGCCAGATGTCATGTAAATCAACAAAGCTCCATATGAAAGATTAAACTAAAAGTCACATATATAACCCAATATTCAAATGAGCAGCTGTCAATGAAAGTCAACACTTCCTGTGGATTTTCACATTAAAAACCCACCAATTACAAGCAGGCTGTAAGACTTTTAATTTGAAAAAATCAGCCGAAAGTGTTTATTTGCTTTGTATTTAAAAAACTGAAAAGTGAATGTACTGGAATGAATTGGTTAATGTGTTGTCGTGCTGATGGAAGTTATGCTGTGGAAATGTACTAAAATGAATCAATCAAGACAACAAGTAAACACGAAGGATGCGTTTTTAGAAATCTGAAATAATAGTATGTCTCTAATATAAGCCTGTTCCAAATTAAGGCCTAGTTCTTTTTTTACCATTGAGGTAAATCTTTTTATCTGTTTTTATTTTTAATGGAGAAAAGAAATACTGCTTTGTAAGTACTAGTTTTCTTGGTTTGTAAATGTTTGTCTTCTGTTTCAGAGGTTGACCGCCTACCTTGATCTGAGTCTGAACAAGTGCTACGTCATCCCGCTCAACACCTCCATCGTCATGCCTCCCAGAGACTTTTTGGAGCTGCTCAGCAACGTCAAGGTAACTGACAACATCTCTTGAACTTGTGGGACTAAAGTTTCACCTTTTAAATAATTCAACACTTTCAGAAAATGAGCTTATTCACATTCTTGCAGAGTTAAATGAGTAGATCAATAGCTATGGACAGAGCCAGGCTCGCTGTTTCCCCGTTTCCAGGCATTATGCTAAGCTAGGCTAACCAGTTGCTGCCTTTAACTCCATATTTAATGGACATATTTAATGGGACTGTTGTTGGTGTTCTCATCCAATACGCTCTGAAAGCGTATTTCCCACATATGACTGAATAACAGGTATAATAAAACAAAATGTCATCATAGTGAGTCAGTTCAAACCACCAAGCAGTTTTAAGTGGTTTGGGTTTGATGAACCAGAGAAGAGACTGTTGATCTCAGTTTACAGTAAACATGTTCCTGTGATGAAGAGGTCAGAACTGAACCTTTACAGCAGAGAGCAAATGAAAGCGCTTCAACGCACTGAGCTCTGAAAGTCATTGTTTCGAATTGTTTGTTCAGCACAATGACGGCTTTTTACTGCAACGAGCAAAGAATGTATATTTAAGGGTTGGCAGGTATAAGTGGTGATTATGTATTGTGTATTAATCATCATTATTTGTCCTCCCTCCTCCCAGGCCGGCACCTACCTGCCTCAGTCTTACCTGATCCACGAGGAGATGATTGTGACGGAGCGCCTGGAGCACGTCGACCAGCTCGGCTACTTCATCTACAACCTCTGCCGCGGCAAAGACACCTTCAAGCTGCAGCGCAGAGACAGGATTCTGGGTAAGAACAGGAAGTCATTCAGGCCTTTTATTTATTTAAGTTGACTAAGATGACTTTTACATTTAGGTGTAATAGATGTGTCTTTTTGCTTCGCCAGGCTGCACCTAAACAAACGTGCTCTGGTGTCGTTCAGACATGTGGCCATATGGGTTTCTGTTATACTCGTACAGACCGGGGGGGGGTTAATGTTTGTATCAACAAGGAGTCAGTTCCACAGTTCCCACAGAAGAAATCAGAAAACCTAAATAAGTTTCACCCTGTTGACAGTGTAAACAAATTGAAAATAATTTGTTTTTTTCAACAAACACGGACGTGACAATGACAAGATGGGGACAATATAAAGAGCCTTAAAGAGGAATTTGGTTCTCCATGTGTTGCTTAAAGATCACATGTGGCTAGTGATGTAACAATACACAGAAGTCAGGGTTTAGTTCAGACCACGGTTTAGGAGTCGCAGTTCGGTGTGGGTTCAGTTTAGCAGAGAAAACTAACAAATCGGTTTGTTCGTTGTGCTAACCTCAGCATTTGTCGCTAACGGCGCACAGCTAAAGTTTCCCGCTTGTGAACTTTGGTTCCGCATCACATGCATCAATCTACATGCTTTGTATTTTTCTCGTGGCTTTGTTATGCATCAATCTACATGCTTTGTATTTTTCTCGTGGCTTTGTTACAGCCATAGTGCATGTGAAGAAAGAATACGTGGCTGAGTGCATTCAATTAAATGGGAATACTTTTAACCATAACATGCTTAAATAACTTTTTATGTGTATTTCCCCACATTAAAGTTCAGTTTTTGAAATGTAAGATTTGCAGGTTTAAATTCCAGAGCTTAACTTCCCCGTGCCTTTGCAACCCTTAAACGTAGCACCTCCAACAACAGTCTGAACACACCTCGATGCTTTAAGCCCAGTTTCATCTTTGCTGTCCGTGGAGCTTCACAGGGAATCTAACCGGTGACCTCAGCCGTACATGTAATCCCTTTTTTTGTCTTACAGGTATGCAGAAGCGTGAAGCTTTGAACTGCCGCAATATTCGTCACTTCGAGAGCGAGTTTGTGGTGGAAACGCTGATCTGTGAGCCTTAAGAGTCCTTGTAGCATCAGAGCTGCTCTTAAAGTCACTGGCGTGCAGTGAGATCTGTTTTTTTTTTTTTTTAAACCCACCTGTCTTTTTTTCTCTGTCCTTTACTTCAGGTAGTTTGACTGGTTGAGAGGAGTGAAATGTGAAGCTGTTTGGTAAAAATATTCATTGATTGTGATTCCAAAAAAAAAAAAAAAAAAAAAAAAAAATAAGGCAAAGAGTTTGTGTATTTTTCCACTTTTCTGTACGGGGGTCTTCTTGGAATGTTTTCATAAATAACTAGTTAAAAGTCAGCTGATTATAAAGAGTAAATTATTTTAATCAAAATAACTGCAATTATTAGCATGAACGCGTATGTCAGTAGTCAAGGGTAAATTCAGTTGGCCTTTCTTTCAGTACAAACATATTAAGTTTCAGGAGAAAGTGCGACTTTTATACCACTCATCCTGGTTGTTAAAGCAGATCAGTCCAGGGAGAGGTTTTTTTTGTATTTTGTCTGCTGTAGCTATTAATACACTGCACCTGTTCTTTCTTAACTGGAAAATGATCTTAAAATAAGAGTGTGAAAACGTGCTTCTATTGTTAAGCTTTATGAGAAATAAAATCCACAGCAGGGAGTTAAAACACACTTATTTTAAAATCTTTTTCTCAAGGGTTGTCTGTCTTTTTTTGAATGTGTACTTTTTTTTGGATAACTCTTCCTGTTGTACTAATTTGTGTATATAATCTCTTTAAAGATACGAACAGACCAACACAATAAACAAAATAGAAAAATACAAACACTGTGCTCTGGTGTGTTTTTATTCATTTCAATCCTTGTTAAGCTGTTAAGTGTCCTCTGAATAAATGAACGTTTTTAGGGACGCTAGCTGCACCGCTCTATTGACTACTTTAGTCCAGACTGATTATCTCAAAAACTATTGTTGGATTGTTAAAAAAAGGTTTAGACACTCATGATCCCCTCAGGATTTATTGTATTAACTTTGATGAACCTCTAACTTTCCGTTTAGCGCCACCATCAGGTAAAACATTTAGCATTTAGCCCACAGCTGCTAACACGGCTGAAGACTCTCATTTCCTTTAACTTCACATCCCTACGATGGTTTGCTTGTGGTTTTAAATGTGATTTCACAGCTTTCTGTCGAGGATTTCATGGGCAGGAAGCGGGCAACCTTTTAAGTTATTTTTGCTATTTCCTGCAAAAACCATGAATACAGTTTTAAACTGTTTGAAGTGATGGGGGAAAAATCTTTTAGTCTAGATGTAACGCTGATGTAGAGGATATTTGATCAACTTGACTTTTGAATTTCAAATCACTTATTCAAGGAACATCTTTTGAACTTTTCAGACTTAACTATTTATTTATTTATTTATTTTACTATCAGTATTTAGTACTTAATATTGTTCTTTTTCTTCACTATATTTATCTGACAGCACTAGTTACTCTGAATTTGACATAAAAATATAATGAGAGTATAAAGTACAATACAATGTTAAAGATTAAGTCAGGTGTAATTTCCCTTTTGTCTTGTGTGTAGTTTTGTCTCTTGACATGATTTAGATGTCCTCATCAGTTCCACCAAATAAACATTTCCCCTCCAAATATCTCACACGGTTTAATTTCAATTGCTGTTCAAATTATCAACATTTCACATAAAAACATGACAAAAATTCCATGAACTGAAATAGATAGGGCTGACCCCTATGTTGGAAACCACTGGAATAAACTAGTAGAGTATTTCTACCATGTTGTATAAGTACTTGTTCCTAAGTAAATAATCTAAGTGCTTATTCCAGCACTGACGAGTACACAGTGTTTATAGTATTACCTTTAAAGATGAATATCACTGTGTACCGTTGTCATTGACTTGTTTATTTGAACGCAGTGACTGCTGTGTCATTATGCGACTGTGTGTCTGCCGCCGTCACCTCGGAGGACTGACCCCAGATCAGCTGTCACAGCGAGCACTCAGCCTGTGTGTCATTTGATCACAGTGGAAATTTGTCCTTGATTAAGGCACTAATCAGAGGGACCTCACCCAGGGGGATCATGGGAAATGAGCCAGGTGGTTAGCGGTGGTGTGTCACCTTGAAGGATCAGAGAGAAGGTTGTTCAAAGAGGGTCATATGACTACAGAAGTTAATAACCACGGCAACCCTACAGCCCGTCACATCATCGCCTTTGAATAAAAAAAATATATATTTTATTTAACTAAACTTCAGTTTTATTTTGTTTTTCAAATCAACAAGGCTTTACAAAAATTAGATTTGGAGAAGAAAACGCATAAAGTAATCAGTGCTGGACAGGAAGTCAGTACATTTACTCAAGAACTTTATAAAAAATATATATTTTTAGGTACTTGCACTACTACGATGGCACAAAACATCACTGAAGTACAACAAATGTTACTTAAACAAATGAACAAGGCACCTAGTTTACAAATGACTTTTGGCTTATCTAACTGCAATGACATTTATTTAAACATAGATGGATGGATTAAATAATACAATAATTTTGGTATTCCTGTGATCTTTCATCTGGCACCATGAGGTCAACATTTTCATTTGTCTAATACTTTGGTTTATGACCAAATACCTGCAGAATAATGACCCTTCAGCCTCAACTGTAGACTACTTTGTATTTGGAGCCAATTAACAAATGTGAGCGTGCTAACATCTCCAATTTTCGGTAAGTAAGAGAAGGGTAAACTAGTTGGACAAACTCAAAAACTTGAGACATCAAGTTCAATGGTTTGGCTCAAAATGTCATTTAAGGATGGACTCTTGAAGGCAACCTTTAATTTACAAATGTTCTCAGATCTCCAGATAAAAATGTGCGTTGCGTTTTGAATAAATAAATCCATTTTGGTTTTGAGTGTGTCTTTTTGCTGTGGGAACGTGAATAAAGCTGATAATTGAAAAGGTAAGAGATGGGAGCCAAAGACAGATTATTCATTATAACTTTGTTAATTCTGTGTCCTCCACTATCAGGTGAGAGGAATATCAGTTTCACGTCTGTATGTTCAGTGCATATATAGGTTCAAGATTTAGTTAGCCTAGCTTATCACAACTAAATATGTATGAATGTATTAATAAGACACATTCAGTAGAAGATGCTTACACTACATTTCCACCACTCTTTCAGATAGTGTAACATACAGTACACCATGAATAACTTCACACACACACACACACACATACACACACACTATGGATTCCCGGCATATCCTTCTGGGGTGTGATGGCTAAAATGTGACAACGGCAACATGATCTGTAACTGTGAATAAAGCGTCAAACCTCTGGTGCCAAACTAAGGACTTAAATCAGGATCTTGTCTTTGCAGTCGCAGTGAAGCCTCTGGTTCTGATTACAGAGTGGACAGGTGAGAGATGACTGCAGAGATAGTGGCAGACCCAGACGGTCTGAGGGGAAGGGGTGAAAAAATTAAAATGGGTACTAGTGTGCAGAAAGTGTTCTAGCATGGGGGCAGCCTTTATTTCACTGAATTGCAACTTCTCAATTTTAAGGGCACCCTAGAGGCCACTTCCTCTTCTGTTTTCCATTTAAATCACACATCGCCACTCCTATTTTGTACTGCTGAATGTGTCTGTGTCATCACTGCACTACTGTGTGTGTGTGTGTTTGTGTGTGTGTGTGATTGTGTGTGTGTGTTTGTGTGTGTGTGTGTGTGTGTGTGTGTTTGAGTAGTTGTCTTGCCTCATCCAAATACCTCAAACTCTTGTACAGAAAACAACTGATCATTTCCTGATAACTGTCACATGTCACATTGCAGGAACTGAGTTAGAACAAATGATAAATGCTGAAACAAAAATAAGTCTTTCTGCCCCCCACCCCCCACATTGATTGACAGGTTTTGCTTCTTCTTTTTTTTTTTTTTTAGATTCTTAAACTGTTAAAGTTTTAAATAAATAATATAAGTACGACAATAAAACTGCATTTTCAGAATTGATCAATCACTTTTTGGGCTTTCATGGTAAATGTTAAATGTTATATTATGAATTTTAAAGTTCAAGTAATTCAATACAAATTGAAACAATAATCTGAAAATTTGAAAATAAATCTGAGGAACACCGTGATCTATCAAAATATCTGGTAATCAATTAATCAATTAACTGGTTAATTGTTTCAAATATTGTAACAAATGCGGTTTATTAGGAATACCTTTGAAATTATACAAGAATAAACTGTCAAAGTTAATGTAAACTGGCTGTTGAGTTCTTAAGGATTTCTTATTATCATAAACTGACTCTAACTTTATGTTTATTTTATCAATATGCTGGAAAAAAGAGGCGTTTTTGTCGAATTACGCAAAAAACTACTACGACTACAACTCCCAGCATTCCATGCGTTTCCTCCTTTGCGCTTGCCGTAGTTGACAAACGCAGACCGTAGACACAACGCCTCCTTAGTTTAAAGTTTATTTCCACCGCTTTAATTATTTCCACTATGTGACTTCTCAGAACAAGACAACTCTGTAGAGGGTAAGAATAAATGTTATTATCTGACACTTAAATGTGGGGAAAAAAACTGCTATTTGGCCCGAAACTGATGTTGTGTTAGCTTGGAAGCTAAGTTAGTGTAGCCTGTGTATCTGTCTCCATGGCAACGGGCTACTTCCGCCGGAACTCGTCACTGTGTTGTTGACCTTTGACCTTTCTGTGAGCCAGAGTTCATTCACAAATTATACTTCACTATATGGATTTAGATATTTTACAGATTAAAATTATTGCACAAAAAACACAATTTAAAGGCACTTTAGGCATTTTATACCATTTTCATAATTTTCACAATTTTTACAATCAGTTGATTAATAACCAGCAGATTAATCCATAAATAAAATAATCATTATATTCAGTCCAATACAAAAAAAGTTACTAAGTACTCAAGTACAATATTTTAGTACAATATTGAGGTACTTGACATGTGCATTTCTATTTTTTATGCGACTTTATACTTCAACTCTACTATATTTTAAGGCAAATACTATACTTTTAACTTCATTACATTTATTTAATAGTTGCTACTTTATTTAAAAACATATTTCACTTACAATATAAATGATTAGCTTATTAAATAATGATGTAGTGCTGTTGGCTTCACTTGGAGCTACGACATAAAATGCTGCACACACTTTTCTCTGTTTTATAACGCTATAAACCTAATACTTTAGATTTCTTTTTTTTAAAACAGACATTTAGGCTTCAGCAGATTGATTGAAAATGAAAATAATTGTTGGTTGCAGCCTTAAACAAAAAAAAAAAAAAATAACAAGCTGGTAGATTAGCATTCACTAGCAATAAGGCACATTTTCTTTCTGTCTTGGCAATTGAAAAACTTTCTCTTCTCTCATTTCAGTGTAAAAACTTTATTGTGTTTCTTTTTACAGGTCTTACAGGTGTTATGAACAACTATGAGGTCATCCGTCAGATTGGAGAGGGTGCGTTTGGTAAAGCCTTCCTGGTTCGAGACAAAGGGGGAGATGGAGACGGACAGTGTGTGGTCAAACAGATCAACCTCAGGAAGGTAAAAACGGTTTCTCACCCACAACCTGAAACTCACTGATGTTTTAAAACCACAGTTGATACTGCACTGACCTTTCTGAATAAAGCTATTTTTAGAATGTATTGTTAAAAAAGTAACAATGTTTTTATGTCCATAAGAAAGTTATTTCCTTCCGGCCTGCACAAGTTCAGTGATGGCTACAAACAAACTAAATATGTGTTTTAAAGAAAGTTCCATACAGGAAATTATGCGGCATCCAAAATTTGAAAGAAATCCAAAGTTCTGAGAAACATGAGGGTTCGTTATTTAACCCAGTTGTTAACCAGCTGTTTCAGGCTAGAGTTCATTTACACATGTAACGAGTTAAAGTGTTTGATTAAAAATGTGTTCACTGGTCAGATGTCAGCGAAGGAAAAGGAATCGTCCAAGAAAGAAGTGACCTTGCTGTCAAAGATGAAACACCCGAACATTGTGTCCTTCATAAGTTCATTTCAAGGTGAGTGTAGCTCCATACAGAACATTTAGTCTTTTCCTTTGTGCTCAAAATATATTGTGAGTACTGTTTGCTGTATTTGTGTATAGAGAATGGCAGCCTGTATATAGTGATGGAGTACTGTGACGGAGGAGATCTGATGAAGAAGATCAACATGAAGAGAGGAGTCTTCTTCAGTGAGATGCAGGTGAGGTGACCTCTGGAGGGCCGAGGATGCTCTCCATGTTTCTGTCATTAGGAAGTCATTTGGTCTAAAAACTATATTTATTAAACTTAAACACACAACTGAGACGTGTGTTCTTCAGGTCGTGGACTGGTTTGTTCAGATCTGCCTCGGACTCAAACACATCCACGACAGGAAGGTCCTTCACAGAGACATCAAAGCTCAGGTATCTGACACACTTCAATGCTGCACACAATCACACTTGGTA
The DNA here is from genome assembly GCF_027596085.1 of Anoplopoma fimbria. Lineage (NCBI taxonomy): Eukaryota > Metazoa > Chordata > Actinopteri > Perciformes > Anoplopomatidae > Anoplopoma > Anoplopoma fimbria. The sequence continues at coordinate 19,854,885 of NC_072464.1, read as the reverse complement.
CACTTTAAAAAGCATCACATTCATGTTGTTCTATATGAGGGTCAAGTGAGCAGAGGGCTGATGGGTAGACACTTCATAAAACAAACACACTTTCAGGTAAAACTTTGTCTGGTTCTTTATTAGATACACTGAGCTCAGTTACTCTAAACAATTATTTTCATAATTGAATACATCAATTACTTTTATGATTAATAGAATAAACATTTAGTCTATATGTAATGTCAGAAAATAGTGAAAAATGCAGAGTCAGTCCAAAGTGACGTCTTCACACTGCTTGTTTTGTCCGACCAACAATCAAAACAATTAACGCACATTGATATGAAACAGACAAAACCAGACAAATCCTAACATATGAGAAGCTGGAACCAGAGAATGTTTGTCATCAGGACTTTAAATTCTTCTTTCCTCTCTTTAATCATATTTTTTTCAATGAAACTTATCACGAAACGGCGATAATGCATATGATCAAATCTCAGAAGGTGACATTTATCTCACTTAAACAAGCATCTTACAACAAGTTTGTGCTGTTAGAAAAGTTTGGTTAATCTGAATTGAAACTCTCATTGTAATAAACCTCACAGAGAAAAGTTTTGGATAAGAATACTGAAATGGTCCTGCATGAGGCTCATTGTTTTCTTTTTCTTATATTTTTATCTGCAATGTGCTGTTTAAATACAGTTGCATGTTTATAATAAAAGACATGGATCCACTCGAATCACAGCTGCTGTTGGAAACGTTTGACAGCCACCTTTCAGGCCTCCAGTGTTTGATACTAAATCTACAAATTTTTGGTTGGACTATGAATTTAACTGAGCATTGTATCCCCAAGACTCTACATAATGCATTCCTAGTACTACTTGGACATGGTAAACAACGTTATCCACTGACCCTGAGGTTAGACTTTTTAATTAACGAGTATTATCATTACAGAGTTCAGAGGATTGTGAGGCTCTGCTGTCCAGAGCTTCTGCTTTGTTCTGAACAAAGAGCTCGCTGTGTTCCAACTCCCAGAATAACTGACCACAGACTGCGTCTCTGTTCACAACCATCACTATCTTTCATCAATCATATCTGTTTACACACACACACACACACACTCACACACTCACACACACACACACACACACACACACACACACACACACACACACACACACACACACACGTAAAACATGCACAGTCACCGTTTCTCCGCTGGAACACAGACATGCTTTCATTCCTGCACTCCCTCTGCTCCAGAATATCTTCCTAACCAACGGAGGGATGAAAGCAAAGCTGGGGGACTTTGGAATCGCAAGAATGTTGAATAAGTAAGTCAGTGTCATCTTCACACACACACACACACACACACACACACACACACACACACACACACACACACACACACACACACACACACACACACACACACACACACACACACACACACACACACTGCAGCTGTTTATCACTGAGTGCTCTGTAACACATGGAACACTTCCAAACAAGTCATTATCATTCCACAAACTCCCAGGACATGTAAACACACATATTATGGAATTAATGGTCCGCCTGTAGGACTGAAAAAAGGGGAACTTATTAATATGTATTATTTTGATACTATAAAAAAATATATCTTTTGATATTTAATGATTCAGACTTTTTTTCATTTTTTTAATCTAAGCTAGCACCTAAGCACCTAAATGGCCCATTAGAGTTATGTTCTAATGCAGAACAATAGGCATATTCTTATACTCCTATTCTCTTTCTTAACTATTATCTGTTTCATGTGGCTGCAGGTTGATGTTTTTTAAGCCAGAAATGTTTTTTTAGCTCTGCACACAAAGTTTTTAAAGCCTCATTTTACAAGCGTGTTAGGAAGGGGTCAGTTAATATTTGATATGATTTTACATTTTTGTGTTACTTTATGCAATGAACCCTGACTGTGTTGTGTTTGTGACCTGTGGCTGTGCAGCACCATGGAGCTGGCCAGGACTTGTGTTGGGACACCGTACTACCTCTCCCCTGAGATCTGCGAGAATCGACCCTACAACAACAAGACGTACGTTCAGATGGAACCACATAATAATTCTTAATTGTTGATAAAGACACGGATATGAAGAAGTTTGGTCTTGTATTGCTTAGTCCCAGTTAATTCTATTAAAACATGTTTGGCTGCTTAACTTGCTCATCTTATGATGATCTCAACCATTTGATTGAGATAGAAGTGAATGATCTGCAATCATACTGTTATCATCATGTACACATGCACACAAACCCATCATTACCAGGAAACTCAAAAGTGCAGCAAACACACACATATGCGAAATGATTATCAGTCTCTACCCTCTCTTCCTGAGTGTTTAGACAGATCATTGGGCTGTTCCTCTTTGCACTCTTGTTTTGATAAAACTGAGGTCAACGTTACTTCCTCTTTCCCACACTCACACGGACATGTTTGGTTTGCTAAACTTGTGAGACCCTTATTTACATAATCCATGCCTGAGCCCCTAACCCTAACCTTAACCTTAACCTAATTCTAAACTCAATGGACAAATTATCTTAAATCCTGATAATGGCCTCATTCTCAAGGTCTAAAGCTATAGTAGGACCTCACAAAGATAGAAGTACACTATCACACACACACATATACTCTCTTCCTTGCCAAAAAAGAAGATGCCAAAGCTGTCGTATGACTCGAGAACTGAAAGTCTTTTACTAGAAGCTTCGGTCGGTTTCGCTCTGAAAGGACACTTCACTGTTCTGGATTTTTTTTTAACATTGTGGTTTTGTTTCTGGTGTTTATGACTTTAGCTCAGGGGGACAGAGGATAATGTTAGGCCCGGCCCCAGCGTCCTGTTTCAACACGAAATATGTTCACTTACACAAGACGCACTAATGGGGCATCATGGTGGCTTCATAAATACGATCCCTGAATTTGTCAAGTTTCAAAACATGAGCTGGGAACACATCTGGGGGTCATAAAACAAGTTAAATTAATGTCAGATTTGATTTAATATCCTTCATTCCTTGTGTGTGTGTGTGTGTGTGTGTGTGTGTGTGTGTGTGTGTGTGTGTGTGTGTGTGTGTGTGTGTGTGTGTGTGTGTGTGTATTCTCTCTCTGCAGGGATATCTGGTCTCTGGGCTGCGTCCTATATGAACTCTGCACCCTGAGGCATCCAGTGAGTGAGACCCAGCACACACACACACACACACACACACACACACACACACACACACACACACACACACACACACACACACACACACACACACACACACACACAGCTGGGCACTTACATAGTAGAGCAATATGAGCACACACATATTGCTACAACTAAATATTATTTTCATTATTGATTAATCAGCTAATTATTTTCTTGATTATTTGATTGATTGTTTAGTCAAATAAAAGCACAAATGCCACAAAACTAAATTTACCAAAACATTTATTTAACAATAAAAAAAAAAAAAAAGTCCTTTATACAAAAGCATGAGGTGGTGTATTCAAATGGATTGTTTTATTTTATTAACACTTAAAGTACCACGCCCAATCCTCTCACACATTTGTATTACAATTGTATTTGTGCTTACAATTTACAGAAACACCTGAACTCTATATAGACTCTTTATTCATGTTGGTCACTTAGATTTATTAACATATATTTATATACATATTTATATTCATATATTTTTCACATTCTTCATATATTATGATCTGCTCTACCCCCTACCTTTATTTCTCCACCTTTGTTGTCCATGTTCATAGATATTATGTCTATTTTTGTGTTAGTAAGAAAACTGAGAGCAATGCAAAAGAAATTCCTTGTATGTGCTTAAATACTTGGCCAATAAAGCTGACTCAGATTCTGATATTTGAGAGGTTTGGACCAGAGAAAAGTTTCCCATTTTACTTGAATAATGACTACGTCATAAACCAATGATGTGTTGTTATCTACCTGTCTTCACCTGTAGTTTGAGGGCAGCAGTCTGCGGCAGCTGGTCGGTAAAATTTGCAGGGGCAGCTACAACCCGGTACCCAGCCACTACTCCTACGACCTTCGCCTGCTGGTCATCCAACTCTTCAAGGTCAGATACTCTTAATATATTATTTCTCTTTACAGTGTATTTATATGAAGTACATCAACCATAATTAAGTATGCATAAACAACACATCAGTAGTTGTAGCTTAACCTGGACTTGAACTTTGATGACACAAATTTAAACAATTCAACTCAGTTTATTTGTGCTGTTATCTGTTACTTGAACACTGATGACTCTGACTTGATCCCTGAGGAGGAACCTTTAACTTGAACTCCCTACATTCCTGTCAGTGAGTGCATGAATTAAGTTGTCTATTTCTGAGTTGTAACGCTCTCAAAAAGCAGAATCTGTTATTTTATCTTTGTATCTTTTTAAACTTCAGAAACCATAAAAATAGTGTATTTCCATGAAATTAATTCAGTAGAAAAGATCAACTGAAAATAATATATTGTTACTGAGTTCAACTGCAAGTCAAGGACATTTAAAAAAGAAAGTGTGATTGTCAGAATGTCAGGAAACTGTTTGAGCAGCTGTTCAGGATATCACCCTAGGCTGCACAAAAGGAAGCTCCCATTGTCTACTGTAAACACTCTACAGTACAGACTGCTGATTAAGTATATCTTTCAGATGTTTACAGGAGATTTTGAACAGAACTTTCTACGAAATAACCTTTCGATGGAGTTTACTGCAACTATTCAATGTGTAGATAGTAAATGTCTACACAAGTAATTTATAGTTTCATATTATACAGAAAGTAAGTGACACTGTTGGAAATCAAGTTTTGTCACTTGTGATGAGTTTTGTTATTGGTCTGCACAAATAATTATCAATTGATTGAATAATTATAAACATTATAATTATCAACACACTCATATTGTTTATCAGGTCAACCCCCGGGACCGTCCCTCGGTCAGCTCTGTCCTCAAGCGTCCCTTCCTGGAGAAGCACATCAGCAAACACCTGGATCCACAGGTAATGAATCTGATCCGTTCACTACTCAGTCAATTAAAACAATCAAATCAGTGAAAGGTTTAAAAATAGACAACATATCCCTGAAATACACAAAAAAATGTCAGTGCCTTGAATTTAGTGGTATTTTAATTTCAAAATAATGTATTTAGTTGCTTACAGTATTTGAATCTCTGTGGCCATTATTTGTTTCCATGAAGGATTATTATTATATTCCTTTATTGATCCCCATGGGGGAAATTCGAGTGTTGCAGCAGCTCAACTACACAGACACAGACAATAAATACACATACTATACAACAAAATAAAGATAGAACAAAAATAAGAAATAAGAATAAAAATAAAAATAAAAATGTACAGTACATCTACATGGGGGGGGGCCTGGTCAGCATGTTGACAGACTGTGGTCTCCGCTGTTGTTGTACAGTCTGATGGCAGTGGGCACAAATGAGCGTCTGAAGCGCTCCGTCCTGCTCTTTGGCAGAATCAGCCGATGGCTGAAAGAGCTGCCCAGCTGCCACAGTTCCTCATGGAGAGGGTGAGAGGGATTGTCCAGGATGGCTCCGAGTTTGGCCTTCATCCTCCTCTCACCCACTGACTCCAGACTGTCCAGCTCCAGACCCACCACAGAGCTGGCTTTCCTCACCAGCTTATTAAGTTTGTTGGCATCTCCAGTCCTGATGCCACCACCCCAGCACGCTACAGCGAAGAAGAGGGCGCTGGCTACCACAGACTGGTAGAAGGCCTTGAGCAGTTTATTGCACACATTGAAGGACCTCAGCCTCCTCAGGAAGAACAGCCTGCTCTGTCCTTTCCTGTAGAGGGCGTCAGTGTTGTGTGTCCAGTCCAGTTTATTGTTGATCTGCACCCCAAGGTACTTGTAGGACTCAACCCTCTCCACTTCCCCTCCCTGAATGAAAACAGGGACAGGGGGGCTTCTGTTCCTCTGGTAGTCCACCACAAGCTCCTTGGTCTTGCTGATGTTGAGCTTCAGGTGGTTGTTGCTGCACCATGTGATGAAGCTCTCAATCAGTCCTCTGTACTCCTCCTCGTTGTCCCTGGTGATACATCCAACAATGGAGGAGTCATCGGAAAACTTTTGGAGGTGGCAGGAACCAGAGTTGAAGCGGAAGTCCGAGGTGTAGAGAGTGAAGAGGAACGGTGCCAGTACAGTTCCTTGGGGTGCGCCGGTGTTGCTGATCACAGACTCAGAGACACAGCCGTCCACCCTGACGTACTGTGGCCGGCCTGTGATGATGGATGGTCCTCAGAAGTATCGATGTATAAACCTACGTGTGTGTGTTTTCCTGTGTGTGCAGGTGATGCAGGAGGAGTTCAGCCACACTGTGCTGCATCGAAACAAGGCAGCAGCGTCTCAAGCTGTTAAAACTAGAGCAGGAGCAGCAGGTAAGGCCGCACATAAAATACATAAAAATAACATTTATACAACACAAATGTAACATCTGGGGTAGGCAGTATAATTTTGGTATCCTGCTGGAATAGCAATACCTTTTCTTTTAGGATATTCTGCCTTTGATAAAGACTTTCACCGAAAGGGCCTGCACGTATTGTAGAACAGCCAATATGAACACCAACTCTCTTGTATGACCTGTGAATGTCTTGTGAAGTCTCCCCCTGAAATGGTTTCAAAGGTCTATTTTTTATCTCGGACCACTAAAATTATAATATGCTGAAAGGTTATTATGGAATCTCTGCACAATTATGCTAAAAAAAAAAAGTACAGTTGTTTCAGTTTTCATAAGATGTGTTGAATCTGGATTCTGGCGCCACCCGGTGGTCGATCACAGACACCAGTTCAGTATGAGCTCACATTGTTGATGCTGGCTCGGCTCCAGTCTGATAATCTGAAGGGAAACACGATTCTCTCCTTGGTCGTAACACTGCTGGGCGGGATTCGGGTTGGACTGATCGTTATCGCGTCACATCTTGGCATTCTTTGTGTTTTGGTAACATCAGATATTAAAGTCTTAAATCATTGAGGGAGTGCCTGTTTTAACTTGCTAGTGTGTTTCACAATTGTTACCTTACTCAAGCGTCTTCAGCTTTCATCTTTTCACAGGCAGCTCATAATGCCTTATTATATGTTTTGCATGTCTTTTTTGTAAACTTAAATGTGTTCACTCAAACTTTGAGCAGTTTTTGGGGCATTTTTTAGACAATATCAGACAAAGGAACAAGAGCAGGAAGAGCAGTAATAAACAGGCAACTCATGCCACCTATGGGTGCACATGTAAAATATGTATACAGCAGCCAGGGGTGTTGGGTAGTTTAATCTACAGCAATGCATCATATTCTATAAGATCATCATATGTTTGTAGGGGTGATTTTCTGTTCTACTATTCTCTAAAAAGTCAACTTTTCATAAACTCAGAAAAACAACCCTCTAACTTTGTGACGATGTATTTTCCATCTGAACCAAGAGGCTTTTTAAGGAGAACAATAATTTTCCCAACCCTTAAAGGAACACCTTCAGGTTATGAGAAAAATCCAAAATCACCAAATCTAGAGATGCATTGTTTTCACTGGACAGGAAGTTACAAGTAACTAAAGCTATTAAATAAATGTATGGCAGTGAAAAGTATAATATTTGACTCTGAGATTGTGTGGAGAAGAAGTATAAAGTTACATGAAATGGAAAAAGTACAAGTGACTTGAGTCCTTACTTAAGTACAGTACTTACAGTACTAGTACATGCACATCACTGACAGAGGACAACATTCAAAGTTACACCATTATCTATTGATAAACAGCTTGTTTACATGCTTTTCTATTCTAACTTGAGACTTTCCTGTTATCCAGAGAAGAAACAAAAGTCCAGAGCAGCAGAGAGACCCGGAGCCGCTGTAAAGAGACAGCCTGCTAAACCAGAGTGGAGAGTCCCACTCAGAGTCCACACTCCTGCCCACTACAGAGTAATAATAACTACTTTCAACTTCTACCTTTTAACATCAGAGTGTGCATCAGGCTACAGTCCATGAATGAATCCCTCAAAAACCCTTCATTCTAATGGTTACCCTTTAAGGTTATATATCATATACAAGTATCAATAATAAAACTTGAATTGAGAAATTAGAGACTTTTCAGTGGCTGCAAAGACTGTGGAGTGACAACTGTATTAATAAATGTATGACATTGTACAAAATTATACTGTCAAATATGGGGAATGATATATAGATATATATGTTCATTCAACTGCCTCTTATATTTTTTTTCTTCTTTCTATTGTTATAATATTTCATTTAATTATGATTGCAGCCTCTTCATCAAAGAGCTGCAAACAGAGAAGATGCAGGGCAGCAGAACCAAAGGTGAATTACATCGACTGGATCAAACAATTAACCTCTTTCCTCCATAAATGAAAATATTTCTCAGTTATCAGTGATGTTGTGACTTCTCAATGAGATTAACAAATGGACTTTGACCTAAAACTGTTACTGCTGCAGGTTTAATGGACATCAGCCAGTCGGCCATTACCAACACCACTACGCCCAACTGGACGCCTTTCAGAGGAGGAACAAGGAAGACGTCCTTCCTCTTCCTCCTCCTCCTCCTCCTCAGGAGAGAGAGAAGGAGCGATATGAAGACCACACTGTGGAACCATACCAGCTGTGAGTGTTTCTTGTTTTATCTGTATAGAAACCATACAGTAAAAACGACATGTTGTGGTTTGACAGGGGTTATTTGCTGAACCATTTCCTGCCCAGGCACTGTGACTTTCTCAGAAAGGTTTTTTTTTTCTACCACAGGAAAGAGCCAGGCTAGCTGTTTACCCCTGTTTCCAGTCTTTATGCTTTGCTAAGCTGATTGTAGCTACATATTTACCGTCCATACATTCCCAAAATGTTGTATGTTTAAGTCAACAATTTGTTTTCAGCTTGTTTTTTGGAGCTGATATTGTGTTTCCAACATAATTAATTTGAGATGTATTGTCATAACCTGTGTTAATAACGATATTAATCATGTCTCTGTTTCCACCCCATCACTTGTTTGTCAGTGTGGCTGCAGCTCGTAATGAATACCTGCAGAGGAGACAGGAGGCCAACCAGTACAAGCTGAGAGCAGAGAAACAGCTGGTAGGATGAAGCTACATAGTAGCAAAGTTACTATGTAGGGAATTTAAAACAAACAAATGTAATATAATAAACTGAAAGTTCCACTGCAGCTCTTACTGAAATTTACTTTGTGACCGTCAGGGTCTGCGTCCGTGTACAGCTGAGAGCAACAGGAAGTCTGGTGGTCAGGAGCAGGAAGTACGACCTGAACAAAAACAACATGCACCTCAGGACAAGAGGCAGGAGGGACAGCAGGTAGGAGACACAGGAGACACACCAGTCATTAAAGTGAAGGGACATAATCTAAACCAGCAGTTTAGATTATTCAGTGATAACTGAATGAAATGTGTCTGAGGGGAGTTGTGCTTTGCAAAAAAATTTAAAAGAAAATAGTAGAAAAATGGGCAGGCATAAATGGGTGTTTCACAGAAATCCGGGAAAGAAGTATTATATTATATGATAAAGTAATACATAAAAAAATATATATATAATAAAAATATACAACTGCTTCTGTGGAGTTTTGAACCAGATGTTAGCTTTACAGAGCTGGAAAGCAGCTACATTTTAATCAAGTGTTTTATTAAGGTCATCTACGAATATACGTGAGTGTATAGTTTAAGTCACTCTGTGTGTGTGTGTGTGTGTGTGTGTGTGTGTGTGTGTGTGTGTGTGTGTGTGTGTGTGTGTGTGTGTGTGTGTGTGTGTGTGTGTGTGTGTGTGTGTGTGTGTGTGTGCAGGACTACCTGCGTCAGCTGGATCTCATCAGACAGCAGTATCATCATGAGATGAGACAGATGAGGCTGAGAGCTGAAGTAGAGGTACACAAAAACCTAATTTCCACTTCAGGCCCCAGAACAGCGGTCAGAAATGCAAGTTTCTGCATCCCTGCAGCCATTTTATCTCTTTATTGCATGGCCTGTTACCTGTGCAATGATTTGTCTGGGTTATTCTTATAGGACCAGTGTATAAGATTTAGTGGTTTGTTTACCATTAGCTGTGTAGAATATTTGTTGACAGCCCGATTATACACTAAGGAAAGCAATATAATATTCCATTTGTACGTATAGATCCCCTAAATCCTACACACTGGACCTTTAAAGACATTACAGTACTGTACAATCATTAGATTACAGGGATACTTTTTAAATTATATAATGATATATTTGAACATTTTGACTGAAATTCACCTCCTGCAATATCTTTGCCTCCCCATCCAGTCTGAATGAGTCAACATCAGCTCCTCCTGCCAGTAACTCTGTACTGTGTACTTATACCTGTTTCAGCGTGATTAATGAGACAGAGTAAACATTAATATATTTTAATTTGATCATGTGTCAGCCTCAGCCGCAACACAAACACCTAACCTTTGTGGTGGAGAAACCCAGAGACCCAGAACCTGAGCAGCAGAGAGCTCCACCTGCACAGGTAAATACTGACAAGAAACCAGTTCTGTCACTCTCATTCTGGCCACAATGGTGTTTATACTCCAGTCAGTAAATATCATGGTAAGCACGATTTAAATTCCATAAATAACAGCAAATATACACTTATAGGATTGATTTCTTATTAATAAGACAATTTACAATTTATTTAATTAATTATGAGAGGTAAAGATTGCAGTGAAATTAAAAAGAAAAATCAAAAAAATGTGTTTGTAGGTCTTTGTATGGCAAGACAATTATATTTGTATACAACCATTTAACAACAAGTAAATTCCAAGTGCTTTACATGAGACAAGGCATTAAGACAAGAAACACAAAGCAATACAAAAAGATACTTATATAAGACATACTATTAAAGGATTAAAACAAAGGAGAATAGAAGAAAAAAATGTTAAATACAATTGCAGACTTCCATATTGAACTGAATTGTGTAGCCATATATAGCTTATGCCTCAATAAACTGCTAGAAACACATAAAAGGAAAACACATTGTTGCATTTGGTGACATTTTTCTTCATTACTGTGAACACTGCATGTTTTTTTTCTGTGTGACATCCTCCCATCATGCAGTTCCTCACTAGAGATAAAACATGCAGACACAGAGTTATTTCAGAAAAAACTACACTAGTCATGTTCATCCCATAAGCTCTCAACAAAACACAAATGTATAAGTCTCTTATAGCTGGCCTTCTGTGTATAACTCCTGTTGCAGGACATGGATGCAGCTCTGAAGCAGATCAGAGAGGAGAACAGAGATCAGAGGAGAGCGCTGGAGAGAAAACACAAAGACAAGGTGACTAAACTAATTATTCAGCCCAGACAGTCAGATCTGATGTCTTAAGAGTCTTTAGACCTGTCTTTGAGTTTGGTATAACAGCTTCTAATCACGAAGCTAAATCACAAAATTCATAATATTTGAATATTTAACATAGAATAGCATTAGGTACCAAAAATAAGCAGCTCAGTTTTCAGCGTGCTATCCTCCTAAAATCATCAAAGTTTGTTTGACAAACACTTTGTTAAGGAGCACACATGACTCGAAAGCTCTCTGCCAGATTTACAGGACATGCTGCTGTGGATATTCATGCTCTCAGAAGATGACCCCTTTGGATTTATCTGCACAATGATGATGAAGATGTTATTTACTTTTTAAATTAGTGTCTATTGGGATCAGTGTGTAGCTGTTTTCATCCGTTCAATTTTACTAATAGCATTCATTAGATGTGTGTATACAATAATTCAAATTCAGCCAAACAGCCAAAACGACCATGAACCTTATCAACATACAGTAAATCAGGTATTTTATAGATAAACAATTGTACGGTAAATCAGACAGGCTGAATGTATCTCATCATCCTCATCATCTGGTATGTATGTAGGGAAAGAAAACCGTACAAATCTGACAAAAAGATTGATAAAAATAGAGTTTCATTGTTGTTTGCTTGTTTTGTTTATAACTCTCCTGCAGAAAGGAATCATGTTTGAGATCCGGTTAGATGAGGAAGGCATGAAAGAGGATGCAGAGAAGGAGAAAGAGGAGGGAAGCGTGGATCAAGAGGAGATGAAAGTGGATGATAGAAGACAAAAGAAGGAGGAGGTGAGTGACAACTCTCTCTGTCTCTCTACCACACCTCTTCTTCTTCACTTTGACTCTTTCTCATTCGGTCCCTGTTCCTCCAATCAGGAAGTGGACCCTCTGAACCAGACTCTAAGCTTCCAGGAGGGGGAGGAGTTGAAGCTCAGAGATTGGTCGGAGGGGAGGAGGGGGTGGAGCCAGAGGAGTCCAAAAACTTTGCTGGACGCACTCGGCAACATGGACGTCAACTCTGCCTACAGCATCGCTGCTGCGGCTGAACAAGGTGCAGTACACCTGTTAAAATCTGAGTGAAGAGGCCCAACAAATTATTCATATCATCTTTGGTTACTTTGAGTTTTCAATTATTAGTAAGTGATAAAAGCAGGGCATCTTCTCATTTATTCTATCTATATTTAACGTTTTACAAAAAAACAAAATTTTACAGATTTAAAGTTTATTTTCTTAAGTTACTTTATTTTTTTTCCCTATGCTTTCCTTGTGTTCTTCTCTTAGTTTTAAGGAATAGTTTGACATTTTCAAAAAAATCTTTATTCGCTTTTTCTCTAAGAGTTAGATGTTCAGATTGAGAACTCTCATGTCGGTACGATAAATATGAATCCATAGCCAGGATATGGTTAGCTTAGCTTAGCATAAAGACTGAAAAACGACATCAACCTTTGCGGGAATGTAACAAACTTAAGTTGTGAACTCTGACCTTCTGGCCAGGTTATGTCCAGCTATCAAGTAGAGCTTTAACATCAAGAAAACCCTGATGAGAAACTTGACCATCACAATGTGGTATGTATGACCAAGTATGTCTCCTGATCCCCCCCAACTCCCCCCCTCAGGTGAGGAGGATGCCGGTCGCAGACAGTGGGTCGACAACCCCCCCAACACCCTGCTGAACGCTCTCGCTCAGGCTGAACTCACATCATCAACTCTGGACTCAGTGAATGCAGGTCAGACTTTACTCTCTCACACATCATCTGGCTGATCAACAGTAAACACAGCAGAAGAGTGAGCCTCAGTCACTAACATTACTGACATTACTGTTGATGAATAATTAATAAAATAATGAGGTGTTCAGTAATAATATTTATCTTACAAAGTGGACAGAAAACCAGAGGAGGTTTTATTGCAACCACTTAAAAAATGGGCTTACTGAACTGTGTTTACTCTCAGATTCAGAGCCAGAGAAGGACAGAGCAGAAGAGGAGAGGAAGAAGGAGGAAGAGGAGGAGGAGGACTCTGATGTGGAGATGGATGAAGATCGTCTGGAGCCGAGGTCAGACGATGATGACACGTAAGTAACACTCCTTTCCGTTCACTGCTATATTTGCCTCTATGAATATAATTATAGTATAACACCGTAATAAGTCTGAGTGGGCAAACTTCCACCCGAAGTCTAAAAAGGTTTAATGAAGACTCTAAATTGACCGTAGGTGTGAATTCAAACATGACTTGTTGTCTGTCTCTATGTGTCATAGTCAATGTAGAGAGAAAAAAAAATCTAGCCTTTTTTTGCTGCAGTATTTGTATCTGTAACTCTTGTACACACAGTGGAACATAAGAGCATTCTGAGGCTATAACTAACTATATTTTAACCCCAACTTTCAGATTATGCCTGACTTCTGGGAAATGAGTGCTCTGCATGAGATAATTTTAATTTCCTTTTATCCCCATCAGCAACTTTGAGGAGTCGGAGGACGAGCTGAGAGAAGCGGTGGCAGACTCCATGAAGAACCTGTTTGTGATGGAGGACGAGAGCTCGGACGAGGCAGAGCACACAGAGGAGAGAGCAGCGGTGCATGATGGGATGAACGAGAATGAGGCTGGAGGAGAAGTGAGCAGTGCGGCAGACTCTCAACAGAATCAGCAGGAAGTTGAAGAGTCATGTGCAGACATTGTTTCGCCTGAGCACGAAGAATGTGACGGTCAGTCCGAGCATTTAGACGATAACACGACTTTAAATAGGCAGCAGCATACAAAACAATTCTGAGTCAAAACAAGAAAGCATTAACTAAAACATGTTAAATTCAGCGTTGCAAATGTTTCATGGGGGAAGAGATGCATTTGTTTGTTAGACAAATAAGGAGCTTTCTTCTGCAGTGACCTTTAACCAGCCAGTATCACTGTCCTATTCATTCAGTTTTAAGGCCTCAGTTTGCTTTAAACAAACTCATTTGTACATTGAATTATCCAACCAGGTCTAAAAGTGTTAAAAGCTGTTCTGAACAGCCACACCTGAAGGATGGCGAAAGGTCATAGGTCAAGGCATCCAAATTTAGTGAAAATTCTAATTACATTTCCAGGAAATTGGCAAAAGTTAATGCAAATATATTGTTGTTGTGTGTTGGAGATAGGTCACAGTCTCCTCATCTCTCCACACAGATCTGATGTTTTCACCTGCCACACTTTGTCTGACTCTATGAAGAATACAAAAAGACAGCTTGAGGGAGCAGTTCAAGCATGTCTGAACGTCCAGTTGTTAGGTTTTTTCGTCCGTTGTTATGTATTTTATAACTTATAAGTCTAGCGTTATTTGATATCTTTCTAACTTTTAACAAATCCCACAAAAAGACCCGAACTAACAATGTGTTGATCTGTCTCTCGATTATTTTCTGTTCTGGCTCTCAGCTCCGGGCCAATTGGTTCCTACTAAAGAGGTAAATCTTTAAAAACCCAAACAATTTAATTTTTTTTGAAATAGTGTTTTATCTGTTGTTGGTATTGGTCTTTTCATAGGATTTAATGTTATTCTTCACTTTGGTGCAGAATAAATAAATAAATGTAAGATATTCTCTAATAAGCAGCAGTGTTTGTACCTTTGCTGTGCTTTAACTGTTTCTTGCCACAAGTTGGCAGCACAAACAAGCAGTTTCTATGAAGTGTTTGACGATTGCGTTTATTGCAGTATTGTTTAAGTAGAACTTCAGTTTCTCATCCTCTCTACATGGACATACCTAAATAGTAATAATGCCTCTATGAAATAAAGATTTTTAATATTTCACACTTTATAATATATTTGTGAACTCATTACAAACAGGAATGCAGGAAGTGAAACAGCATTTAAATAAGAGCGATTCGGCCATCATCTTAACCCAAACACGTTTTGAAGTGCTCCGTTGATGTGCATAGAAACAACAAAAGAAAAGTCTTCATTTCGGTAACCACGACAGGAAATACAACATTGCAAACCCCTTTACATCTATTTAAGAATCTGTCAGTAATTCGGAAAACGGATGAAAACATCATCATGAATAAATTCTATATAAAAGTATCACCAGTATTAACTTGATACAACTCACTTCCACACTAACAAACACATTTGGCCTTCAGTGGTGTTGCATAAAAAGCTGTTTGAAATGTAACATTTAATTTAACGCCTTAAAGGAACATTTTTGTATATGCTTCATTGTCAGACGGGAAGATTCATGGAAGTTTATTATCTGTGCAGCATGTGTTTGGTTTAGCTTAGCATAAAGACTTGAAGCAGGGGAAAACTGCTAGCTTAGCATGATCAATATCCCTCCGCTTTCAGCCTCTGTGGTAATCAAGGCTCAACAGGTCCTGTACCAAATGTCAGAGTGATAAGACATTAATGATAACATTGTCATTTAACACCTGATAAGAAAATAAACAATCCCAAAATAGATTTCCTCTTGTAAATGTAACTTCCCACTTGGGATAATGTGATTAAAAGCTTCCTGAATTTAGCCAACGTCACATCAACATTGATAGTTTGATGGTGAACACGATGTTTATGTTTCATCTGTCATCTGCTTCTCCAAGCTGGGTCACTGGAATTTCTTCAAATGGACATTAAAGCGATCAGCCCTGTTAAGGTTTTTTGTTTGGGGGAGGCTTTCAGCTGGAGGTCAGACATTGACCTTTGACACTACAGACATTACAGAGATCTGCTGATATTGAACAATGCTTCTTCTTTGCTGCTCCTCCATGTTTCTGTTTGTTTGGTGAACAGTCATTGTGAGTTTGACACATGCTTAACCTTTTAGCTTCAAGTTTGTCTCTGGGGGTCCATCATGAACTTAACAATTTCTGCTCCGTTTTCTTTTATTTGAAATTAAGAATGAGACACTATGTCACGCTTTAGTGACAGCGTCGGAAGCTTAGCCTGTTTTAAACGTAGATATGTCTCCCTGTTTAACCTCATATATCTGTAGAGCAGAATTAATTAAACATAAAGTCCTGGTCCCTGGTGGACACCGGGCCTCGACTGTTCCTCTTCATCGCTCCAGTTTACCCATCAGAGACTCCATGGCAGCCAGGAAACAAGCCTCAAACTCTTGGTCGGAGAACCGCTCCACAGAGCGCCGGGCGTTGTTTCGGATCTCCAGTCTGGCCGATGGAGACAGCGCCAAGATGGTTTCCATGGCAGCGGCGTAGCTGTCCTCACTGTCGGCCAGGAAGCCCGTCTGTCCGCCTTCGTACGGAACCACGATGTCCAGCTTCGGACCTCCGGACTTATGAGCGAGGACGATGGTGCCTGCAGCCATACACTCCACCACACCTGTACAGAGAGAGAGAGAAGGCCGCTGATCTAATACAAACAAAACATTCACTGTAAGAAATCTTCTGCAAATGTCACATGATCAGAGATAAAGCCTTTGGAAAACAGTGACACAGTCCAGATGATATATTAGTGAAAGACACTCATGATAAAAAGAAAACGGTCTGCACTTAAAACAGTAAACATCTGTAACCTCTTAAAGATGAACACTTAAGAATACTTCCTATATTATAATAATTTTAACATGGCCAACTGTAACATTTGGGATTTGGAAATGTATCCTGTTGACATGCTACGATTTTAAGGGTGTAATGATACATCATCACGTCATTTACAGTGATAAAGAACCTCAAAAAACAAATGAGACACTATGATATAGATCATGTTTATGAAATATATGTTTATTGAAACCATTTAACTTAGAAATAATCAATTTTTTTACTTTATCCTTCTTTAAAATAAGATATAAAATCCTTTTTCCTAAAGTCTATTTTTACTTCACAACACCATTTTCCCAGTTTTCATAATTCCACCTTTCCAAACATGAATGGATTATTCCATTACACATGTGTGATGTGGAAACTTGAAGCCATCTTGTGTCCACCTGTTAAACTCAAAAATGAACAGTATTTGCATAGTCATGAATTCTGGATTTTTCAATGAGGGAGAAGAAGGAGATTTTTTTTTTTTTTTTTAGAACAATCAAAGCCTACAAATTTGTATTCTGGTATCTCTTAAAAAGTAACTGAGTAATAAAGTACCTGTGTAGTTTTTGTAAATACTATGTAGGTGAAAGTGTGTGTGGGTAGTTAGTGTATAGGTGTTTTCCTCACCTATACCAAAGTGTTCGTTCCACATGGTGTGCAGACCGATGGTGGCGTCCACCAGCTCTCTCTTCAGCTCGTCGAAGGGCACGTTGAGTTTGAAGTCGACGCGGTCGGCCACCTCCAGCTCCTGACAGAGCCCCCGCAGCATCAGCACCCGCTCCTCGTCCTCCTGGTTCCTGCATCCACCAATCAGCACCAGCCGCAGAGACTCCCGCCCGCCAGG
This sequence comes from Anoplopoma fimbria, assembly GCF_027596085.1. Lineage (NCBI taxonomy): Eukaryota > Metazoa > Chordata > Actinopteri > Perciformes > Anoplopomatidae > Anoplopoma > Anoplopoma fimbria. Next base: position 19,837,221 of record NC_072464.1, on the reverse strand, counting down.
AGCCTCCTTTTTCCTGTCCAGCAGTTTGTGAAACGCCCGGATCTGCAGCCGGTGGTCCTTCTCCGGTCGGAACTGACCCACCGACACGATGGAGTGGCACTTCCTGTCTCCACCACCTCCTTCCTCTTCGCTCCCCAGCTCCCGTCCGAGCTCCTCCCAGCCCTCCTCCTCTTCCTCTTTATCCTCCTCGTCCTCCTCCAGCGGGACTTCCAGGAAGGCCCTGACATCGCAGGGAGGGTAGACGATGCTGGTGCGGCTCGGGGAGCGCCACAGAGACAGGATGTGTCCCATCGTCCAGGTGGAGTTCACCATGATGACGTCGCTGCAGGAGCCGGCCAGGCCGTACAGCAGGGCGAAGCAGCAGTAGTACACCACCTTGACGGCACTCAGCACGGGGTTCCTGGAGATGAAGTCGGCGTTGTTGAACCTGGGGTTCCTCTCTCTGATCACGGACAGCATGTCGGTGCTGACGGTGGGGTAGTGGACGTAGCTTGCCACCTTGCAGCCTCCCAGGTAACGGAAGATGGGCAGGGTGAAGGCGTAGCCCATCGAGTCCACGTACAGGTCGGGGACGAAGGCCGTCAGCGCCTCCCAGCCTGCAACACTCATAGTTTTAATGCACTTGAACTCACAATCCCCCTCTATGTCCATCAAAACTAATTCACTAAAAGATAAGATGAGAAAATTCTATTATTACATTAGTCCCACAGCGGGGAAATTTGCGGGATTACAGCTGCAGATTGGATAGCACAAATGAACAAACAAGAGAAATTAGTATAACAACAGGGTGAAAACAAGTATGATAAATAGTAATTACACAGTTAAGGTATAATAAATAAGTAAAAAACGTAAAAGAACAACAGACTGAATGGTTGTTACTATTACACAGTGGATTGCACAGATTTTTTTTTTTTTGCACAACGGATACATTCGATTTGATATTGCACATAAATGAATAAATAAATAAATGAGGATTCACGTGTTCTGGCGTGGCCTTACCGAGGAACATGGAGCCGCCGCTCTGCCCCAGCAGGGTGAAGTGCGGGTAAGAACTGGCCTCCACCAGCGAGCGGTGTCGCAGGAAGATGAAGGTGATCGGTCGAGGCAGCCTGATGTTGAAACGCTGCCGGGCTCCCTCCAGAATCTGATCCCCGGTCACTCCCTGGTCTCCGGTGTAGACCACGAAGGAGATGTTAGGGTATCTGGGGTGAGGAGGGAAAACATAAAATCTGTTTCAGTGATTTATATTAGTTAAAAGCTTAAAAATCTTTAATTTATGTTGCAAAAAATAACATATTTTCCACAGGAATCAACACTTTATTCTTTTATTAAATACTATGCACTTGATCTTTTTTGCAGGTGATTGGCTCGTATTTATGTCGACAACCTCAGAGGGTATCTAACCATTAAAGCTAGATGTAAAGGTAAAGCCAAAAGTATGTGGACACCTGACAATAACAGTCATGTTATACGTATGTTATTGTTTGAAATAACATCTTTATTAACCTTCTGCTCTGATTACCTCCCCTCCTCTGGTTTTAGTCTTTCCAGCAAATGTTGAACCTGCCGCAGTGGTTTGATGCCATTCAGACACAAGAGTATGAGTGAGATCCAACAACTTGAGCTGAAACTATTAGATGATTCATTTATAAGCTTAGCGACAGAAAAATTACTTGAATACTCTCAAATAATACGTTTTGCTGCATTTAATTGTAATATTTGATAGTAAACCGAATAGATTTGCTTTCTCAAACTACAGAAAATGTAATTAGAAGATCTCAAGGAAATTGTGGCGAGAATTTTTCACTATCTTCTATTTATATTCTAGCAAAACTATTGAAAAAGAACAATTATTAGTTGCAGCCCTCCTGAGGGCCTTCCACAAACTGCTGCCACAAAATTTCAATAACACTAGATGTGAAAAAATGCTGTAGCATTAACATCTCATTTAATTGGAATTGAGGTTTCTAGCCCAAACCAAGATAAACATACCCAGACTAAGTACACTGTGTATGTGAACAAGGCAGTACTGGAAGAAGTACTCAGATATTGTACTCAAGTAAAAGTAGAAATAGTGTAGAAGTGTAGCATTAATCTGTAATATGACATCATCATTTACAGTACCAGTCAAAAGTTTGGACACACCTTCTCATTCAACTACTTTGAAGAATATAAAATATAAAACATATTCTGGTTTGTTGAGCATTTGTTTGTTTACCACATAATTCCATATGTGATCCTTCATAGTTTGGAGGTCTTCAATATTAATCTACAATGTAGAGAAAAATTTAAATAAAGAAAAACCATTGAATGAGGAGGTGTGTCCAAACTTTTGACTGGTGCTGTATGTGGACGGACTAGTTGCAGTGGAGGAAGTACTTTACTTCAGTACAGATTAGATATTTGACTGGGGTTTTTACATTTTCTGCAACATCTCAGACAGATAACATCTGAAGTATCAGGTCAGATTCAGATGGATAATACAAATAAAGTCCACACATACAGTACCAGTCAAAAGTTTGGACACACCTTCTCATTCAATGGTTTTTCTTTATTTTTATTTTTATCTACATTGTAGATTAATATTGAAGACATTCAAAGTAGTTGAATGAGAAGGTGTTTTTGACTGGTACTGTATCATACTTTCTATTATAATTAGGCCTATTTATTGTATTTCAACATTCATCTGCAGTAGTTATTAGGCTATATAATGGAGTAAAAATAGTTAAACAATAAAGTAGCAAGAATTATAAATAACATTAGCCATATTTTGGATTATTATAACCTTATGGATGCATTACTGTGTACGTAACATTTGAATGGTGTAGTTTTAATGAGTTTATATGATGTTTTATAGTTAAATCTGTCAAAATAAACAGTACCAGTCAAAAGTTTGGACACACCTTCTCATTCAATGGTTTTTCTTTATTGTTATTTTTTTCTACATTGTAGATTAATATTGAAGACATCCAAACTATGAAGGTAAACAAACAAATGCTCAACAAACCAGAATATGTTTTATATTTTACATTCTTCAGAGTAGTTGAATGAGAAGGTGTGTCCAGACTTTTGTCCCTACAGTGTGAATATGTGGTGTAGTCAGGTATCTGTACCGGTTCATGAGGGTCCTCAGGGAGCACCAGAGGACCCGCTCCCCGCCTCCTCCGGCGTTGCAGTACGGGTGGAAGAAAGCCACCGCGGGGCCGCCCACCCGGGCCCGGCGGGTCTTGCAGCGGCTCTGCAGCCACATCCGGACCCCCAGCAAGAGCAGCAGCAGGACGAGAGTCAGGACCAGGCTGAGGTAGAAGCATGGCACCACCAGGGACCACAACAACCTGAACACACACACACACACACACACACACACACACACACACACACACACAGACACAGACACACACACACACACACACACACACACACACACACACACACACACACACACACACACACACACACACACACACACACACACACACACACACACACACACACACACACACACACACACAGACACAGACACACAGACACAGACACACACACACACACACACACACACACACACACACACACACACACACACACACACACACACACACACACACACACACACACACACACACACACACACACACACACACACACACACACACACACACACACACACACACACACACACACACACACACACACACACACACACACACACACACACACACAGAGACACATACACACACACACACACACACACACGCACACACACACACACACACAGCACACGCACACACACACACACACACACAGACACACACACAGACACACACACACACACACACACACACACACACACACACACACACACACACACACACACACACACACAGTGTTAATAACTCGATACATTCATGAATCCTTGTCTGTGAGCTGAATCTTACCTCATTACGTCGCAGAAACACAGAGAGAAGTGCTGATGATGATGTTCGTGTTCTGCCATTTTGACAACACAACACTCGACGACACAAACCCGGAAGCGTCTGTCAGCTGACCGAGCTGCCTCTCTCTGATTGGCTCAGCGTTTGTTTACCTCTACGTCATCGACACATGATGTTTATCTATTTATTTACTCATTTACAACACATGTAAGAATACAAGTAGTGCCAAACAAATGTATACACATACAAAATATAGAAAATAACATATAACAAATAAAAACTAATGGTATATATATATATATATATATATATATATATATATATATATATATATATATATATATATACAGTACCAGTCAAAAGTTTGGACACACCTTCTCATTCAATGGTTTTTCTTTATTTTTATTTTTTTCTACATTGTAGATTAATATTGAAGACATCCAAACTATGAAGGAACACATATGGAATTATGTGGTAAACAAACAAATGCTCAACAAACCAGAATATGTTTTATATTTTATATTCTTCAAAGTAGTTGAATGAGAAGGTGTGTCCAAACTTCTGACTGGTACTGTATACATATAGATAGAGATATATTACATGATCACTGCCACAATCAGGTTTACAGTTGGGGCGGCTGTGGCACATGAGGTGGAGCACTTGTCCCGCAACCACAAGGTTGGTGGTTCAAACCCTTCTACAGTCAACATGCCGAGTTGCGCCTCCCAGCAGCCCACTGCTCCTCTGGGATGGGTTAAATGCAGAGAATTGTAATTTCCCCATTGTGGGACTAATAAAGGATTGATTATTATTATAGTATGGATCATAAAAATAACCACAGGCCTACAGTTAGGATCAGTCTGGCTTACATGTATGAAAAGTGTCAGATCGGAAGTATTAGTAAGTGTGAAACTGTGTGGTTTATACATAAATACTTGTGGTTCAATCAATTCTTGGCAAACATGTCCAAGATTAGTCTTGGAGGCAGATTCTTCTCTTGAATGCTATTTAGTGACAATGCTATTTTCCTTCCTCCTTTTTACTAATATTTAAAAGAATAAATGATAGTAAATACATCCACAAAAAATACTTGTCAATCTCTCTACCTGTTATCATTTACACAGCTCTGCTTGACCTCAACCCCAATTATGCAATTAAAACAACAACACATAGTTTACTCCTATAATCCATAATAGGCCCAATCATATTTTTTAATTCAACATAAACACCTGACACAAGGGTGTTTTTATTTATTTATTAAATAAAAATGACAAGGAACACACACACAAACACACTCACATGAACTTTACAAAACTAATAACGATTAATAAATCCAAACAAAACACGAATCCATCTCTCAACCTTTATAGTTGTATTATTTGCCCGGTCTTTGCACTTCTGTTTGACCTCAACCACATATATTTGTATATGGAATAAAAAAGTGACAACACATTTACTGTTTCATCCATAATAGGCACAATTATATTGAATAATCAACATAAACCCCTTACATAAACAAGTTGTTTATCTATTTATTAATTACAATACATGTTAAAATTAAAAAATGAAACATTCAAAATGTAATCAACATACTGTATGTTTTCACCTTCTTATTTTGTTTGTAATTGGTAATATAATTTGAGTCTCTGAAGTAGTGTATTACCTTTTATGCATGTGATAGGTTAACAATGTAAAAAATAAATAATTGTAAATAAATCCAAACACAAATACTCATCCATCTTTCCATCCGATAGTTGCATCATTTGTCCAATCTTTCTACTTCTGTATGATCTCAACCACATATATTTTGGTGTATATGTAAGTAAACAAACAAAAAAACCACAAAGATTACTTAATAATAATTGATATAATCTAAGTTTCCAAACACAAATTAAAGCTCACAAAATCTCTCTCTTCTTCCTGAAATTGTTTTTAGTATGCAAACCTCAATGACCAGAGGAAGAACAGCAGCTCTAAGCTGAGTGAGAAACGAGATGTGGTAGGCTTTATTTGATTTTGGCTTTTTCAGGATATTTTAAACCATTTTTTCTTTTTCTTATTTTGAATAAAGTTAATATTAAAACACGTGTTAACACAAGTTATTTTTGTAAATATTCAGAATGTCCACCTCCTCTAAAAGTCATGTCCTGGCTGCAGTCTGTTGACTAAGAGGGCCGGGCACCATTATGGCTCTGAAGGAAGTCACTGAGTGTTGTTGGTGGGGCCACAAACCTTGTATCTGCCATAATACGAGTTAGAGTTAATATTAAAGGGATATTTTTATATCTTCGGTTTTAGACGTACGTAGAACATTCAGTTTTACCTGATTTAAGGAATGTCAGCAGGGGGTTCTTGGGGCGGAGACGTGGTGGTTTACAGGGGAACCCATTAGTGATTGTGTCGGTCAGAGGGGTGGAGGTGTCAGGCAGCAGAGGGGTGGATGGGGCTGCCCTGAGGGCGGGGGTGTCCGTTTCCTGCCTGCTACATCCCCTCACACCTGCGTGGCCCTGATCCAGGAGCATTGACTGCATTTCTGCACCTGCTAAAGCAAAAGAATGGAGGTAAGTTTCTTGAAACCTGCATTGATATGCTTCACTTTAAAGCGCCCAATCAGCAGAATCTGAAAATGCAGACAGTTATAGAAGATGAGCAAGTTCATTCGTGAAGTCATCCTGCTTAGTTGGAACACTGACTGTAACCTCACTTCCTCTGTTCTACACCTCCAACAGACATTTTATAAAACTACCAAAACAAAGTTCATTCTTGATTGTTCATCACTTTTGATACAAAAGCCTCCCTCTCTCCTGCTGCTGATGTGTCATCCTCATCATGTGCTAACCTTGGATTTAAGTTTTAGGTCACTGATTCATCAGTGTTTCAGTGTCAATGACTGACTGCATCATGACTCACTACCTAGTGACTTAGGGACTGAAATTTACATTTTTCTGTTTTAGTTTAACGGACATTTTGGGAGTTATTTGCTTATTCTTGCAGAGAGTAAATTGCTCAGATGTCTGTTCAGTTAATATAAACCTGCAGGTTAGCTTAGCTTAGCATAAAGAGTGGAAACAGGGAAACAGCTAGCCTAGCTCTGTCCAAAATGAACAAAATCAACCTACCAGCCCCTCCTAAGCTCATAGTAAAGAAACAAGTTGCAGTGTTACAGGACGACATCACTGTGAGCTTATTTTAGTGAACAGATTTTTAGTTCCTCGTTTGACCAAATTAAGATATCCCCACACACTGAGCTCTGCATATTTTACATATATATAGATATATATATATATATATATATATATATATATATATATATATATATATACAGATTTTTACACACTGAGCTCTGCATATTTTACATATATATATATATATATATATATATATATATATATATATATATATATATTTTTACATATATGAGCTCTGCATATTTTACATATATATATATATATATATATATATATATATATATATATATATATATATATATATCTCTATATATATATATATATATATATATATTTATATATATATATATATATATATATATATATATATATATATATATATATATATATATATGTAAAATATGCAGAGCTCAGTGTGTAAAAATCTGCATTCATCAGAAGTGAGTTTACCTGACGTTCTGGGAGCAGGATTGTTTTTTACGATGGGAGGAAACCTTTTGGGGGGCAGAGGCCTCCGGAGAAGCAAGATGTGGTCAGAAGACATGATGGCAGCAGACGACAGGATGTGAAAGTACAGCAGGTCGTTATCCTTATATGAAGTATTAGGAACATAGGTTGCTGTAAGTCTGGGAGGTCGTGTGATAGTTAATAGCAGAAGGATGAAAAAACAGGTTTAGCAATACAACATTTGCTTTTCTGTTTAAGAGTTACTGAATTGTACTTAGTGTTTTCCATGTGCTTATCATGTGCTTTCTTGATAAAATACAATCTTTCTCTAAAAAGTAACTCATAACTATATGTGTCAGATATAAGTTATGGGATAAAAAGTACAACAGTTCCTTCTGCATTCAGATAAAAAGTTACCGCATAAATTGGAAAACTCAAGTAGAGTACCTTAAATTTGTACAGAAGTACAAAGTAGCTACTTGATTAATTGTACTTCAGTACAAATAAGGTACTATACTTGAGTTTCCCGTTTCCATACAGTCCACAACTGGCCTGTTTTTGTTCTATTTGGTGTCGTTTCATACGGCCCTCTTTGCTTTTTTGTCTGGTTAAATAAATAATGATAAATTACAAAATTACTGTTTAATAAGCAATGGTTGGATGTATCTTTGTACATTTTTCTACAATTTTGATGTACTTTATTTTAATATGTCAATGTTATATACCTCACCTCTAATCCACAAAAAAAATATATATATATATATACTTTTTCTGCACTACATTTAATTTGACAGCTTTACATTTAAGGGATCATCCCATCAATAAATCCATAATTATAATAAAATAATTAATAAAATATAAAAATATAGAAAACATTATTCTGAAATGTGCCAATCTGCATAATGTGTAGGGCTACTTTAACTTTTATTTAAACTGAGCACTTCCTTCACTGTCGTTAGACTTGTCAGCTTATGTCATACGTTCCTAATATGGATTTATGTCTCATAATATTACTATACAGTATATTCACAATTTTCAAATAGGAAGCATAGTTGTTGTTAAACTGTAGCCTTTTACTAACTAAATAGGTTACCTGCTAACCCAACTCATCAGACAAGCTCTGTTCTACGTACTGCTTAGCTGATACTAGCTTTAATTCAAAAAGACAATAACTATGAAATAACAATATCTTACTTCAGAGACTTTGCACTACTTTGCAGGTTCCGGTTCAACAGACTCCTTAGCAACGGTCATAGCAACAGACAACTCTAAAACTCCCATTCAAGTTTTCATAGACTGTATCGCACATATCGCTCTCCTTTATGTGTGTTTGAGTGTGTGTGTGTGTGTGTATTTAACATACCCAGAGGGAAACTGTCAGTTATACATATATATTGACAAAAGTATGTGGACACCACCTGTTTGTCCACCTGTTTTTGTCTCCTCCAGTCTTATCTGTCTATCTTCACCCTCCTGCCTCTCTTACATACTTACCAGTATTTCCTCATTTCTGCCTGTCTGACTCTCTTATTTACCTCCTTGTCTCTAATTACCTGCCATTCCTTTGATTGGTATTTTAAACTACCCGTTTGTGTCTTTGCCTCTATCTCTGTATCTACCTGTCTTTTCTGTCTTTTTACCAATCCGTCTCTATTTCCATTAACATTTAAAACTACCTGTCTGTGGTTCTGGCTACTCACCTGTAATCTGTAGCCTCTTCGTCTAACTGTCTGTCTATCTAAACACCCGTCTCTCTGGCTGCTTGATTTAAAGGTCACAGGAAGGACAAGCTCCCTCACTGACAACCAGTCTTGAATCTAGATATTAAATATAAAAAAATGCATCCATTAAAATAATTGACACATCCAGTTGATCAGAGTAATGAATGTGGGCTCTCTCGCCACCTTATTCTTATTCGTATTACCCTGATGTCTAATCTGAAACTGTAAAAAACATCTCTTAAATCAATTCAAACCCGGCGCGGTGGTCACCTACGCTATCAGCAAGCGTGCATTGCCATATAAAGACAAAACATCTTTCATTCCTGTTTCGGAAGGGTTGCATGTCACTTCCTTCCTTGTAGATTTGAATATATGCGTTGTCGCCCTACTTTTGGTCGGGACGCTGCCTGTCAAGCAGTGAGCCGCACAGCAGCCAGACGAACCAGCTGAGGAAGAGAGAGAGACTGATAACCCTCCACGCCCAGAGATCACCAGCCTCCTCGCCTCACCTCTCAGGTAATTAAGTATGAGATCAGGTGGTTTATGGTCCACACAAGTGTTTTCTGAAGGCATCGCTGTGAGATGAAAGACACCTGAGGGGTTCTTTTTTTAATTCTGTATGTTTTTGTGAAAGACGGAAGGCAGATAAAGAACAAGAGGGGAAGACAGAGTGTGTTTTTAATCTTATGTTGTTGTATTAAATCTACATTTCCATAATCAAAGCTCTGACCTGCAGTCCAGGTTTTTTGCAAACTAATTGTCCCACTTCATAAAACAAAAACTTAAATAGGTATCGTTTTACAACTTTGTGCACACACGTCAGACTTGTGCAACTGAAAAGATAAGCGCAGTTAGAGGCAGAGTGAGGCCTTCAGGGGAGAGGAAGAAGAAGTTAAACCACTGCAGCGAGCTGAAAGGGAAGTTTGCGGTTAGCTTCACTTCAACTGCAACAAAATCCAACATCAGCTCAGTGCTGCGACTGTCTTCAGTCTTTTATACTTTGATGTTGTGAATAAAGTTAATGAAACTCAAGAACGTGTGAGGCATGCTGATGATGTTCAGCACATGCAAATATACTCTGACGGATAGAAGCCACGCTGCTGAGAGACAATCTTGTTTTATTGTCTGAGAATTGATTCATAAAGTCTGAAGTATCTCACTTCTTTGATCAGTCAGTCACAGATTCACGAGTATGTTAGGTTCAGTGATGGTACATTTACTTAAGTACTGCTATGAAGATTTTTTAACTGTGGTATTGCAGAAGTATTGAGTGACATGACTTAAATTTGATTAATTAAAAATGTTTTGTATGTCTGTTCCCCAGTAATTCAATATGGGAGACAGTTGGTTGATTCCCAGTAAAACTGAGGTGGCTCTAGGGCTGCAACTAACATTGGTTTTCCTTTTTTAATCAAATTCTCAATCACTTAGTGTTTAAAATGCCAGAAAATGAAAAAAAATGTCCATCAAAATGTCCCAGAGCCCAAGTCGACCTCTTCAAATATCTCTTTGTGTCTTAAACCAAAATATAGTCAGTTTACATTAATTATAAAAGATGAGAGAAAGAAGCAAATCCACACATTTGAGAAGCTGGAACCAACAACTGTTTGGTTATTTTTGCCTAATTCATGAAACAGTAATCAAAACTGTTGGCGGTTAATTAAGTCAGTTGACTAATCAGTTATAATGGATTAGTTGTTTCAGGACTGGGGGGCTCCACTGGGATTCAAACCATTAACCCTTTCAGAGAAACTGCCTTGCTTTACACATTGAGCTGCTGAACAGAAAGAACTGAACCCTGTGAATCATGAAGGGGATTTCTCTCATAACAAAATGTCAATATAAAAACATAAATGCAATCATTAAAGTAAGGTCCAAAAGAAATGAATGAAAATAGAAAGCACAAAGCAGCTTATCTTTAATTTATTCTTTAAAGGTAAGTTTTTGGGGGGTGTGGGGGAGTATTTTGCCGATCAATAAATGATCCAAATAACCTCATATGACATAAACATAATAAAGACATAGAGTGAGATAGTGTTAAAGATGATAGCTAATCAATACAACAATACTGGTACAGTAAAGTACACAACAACCTTAAAAAATCATGGCAAAGGAGCAAATGATAATAGTTAAGATAATTAAATAATACAAATGGCTGCAAAGAAGGTGAAGCTTGCTACGAGGGACAGAAACGGTAAAGCAGACATGCAGGGTATCTCCAGTTTTGCACCTTTTAAATGTCAGACACAAAAAAACCTGATGAGAAGTGAATATTTTTAAAACTGTTCAGGGATTCATTTTAGCAGCTGACTTTCATTTCTGCTTCTTCAGGACAGACGGAACAGAGCTGCTGTCACATTGCTGCTACATTCAGACTTCAGAAAAGGAACAAATGTTCCTTAAAAGCAAAATTTAAAAAAAAAAAGAGACTTATTGTCGTCTCTTACTTTAAAGCTTAAACTGAGCTTTTAAATGTCCTAATACTAAATGTAAGAGAAAAGCAAAGAGAGGAAGTAACATTCAGGGGTCACGTGTGCTCGGGTAAAAATAAACTTAATTTGTTTTACTCCTAAAAGATTCTTAATTCATGTAAATTGACATTCAAATGAAAAATTTTAGGGTGTTTTTACACATTCTGACTCACCTTGGACATTATGACTTTTTAGAAAAGCTTGATGTCTTCCCCAAACACAAAGATTAAAGATTAAAGATATTATGTAACAATTTATTTAATTACAAGAGATACTTTCAATCAATCTGACAGAAGCCGATCAGGATGCAGGATGGATCAGGAGGGAAATTGCATTTTGAAATCCAAGTTTATTTTACATTATTATAACAAGTGTCACGGTTTCACAAGACTATTTTCTTCATGCACTAAAGAAAGTAACATGAGAATTAATAGATACCTCAATCTGACTGATTTCATAGAGGTTTTGAAGAAAGTAGTTTTAACACATAAGAACAGTTTTCAACTCTTAGTTTTTATGCATCTTTTATTGATGCATAAAAACATTTCAGGTATTTGTAACCTTCAAGTCTATTTCATCTGAGAGCTGATCAAATACCAAACAGGAAACAATTGATTTCTGATGAACTGACTCACGTGCAGTACTTTGATGCAAGATTTCACACTTTCCTGCATCTTGAGCAAGGTGACAAGATGCAACATGAATGTGTTAGATTGAGATGCAGATTGCAGCCAAACCTGTTGACGTTAGCTAACATCTGCATCTCTGCTCCAAAATGATCAGTTTTTATATTCTTAGTTATGATAATTTGCCGTCTTTAACTGGGCTAATATATAACATTTCACTCTTTGTATGTTTTTCTTTGATTTTTGTTTCAGTCATAGCTGATTTAAGATCCTGTTAGGACGTCATTCTGGGACAAAATCAGTTTAAGAAACAGTAACAGCAGCAGCCTGTTCGCTTTTATAGTTTTGTGGTAGAAAAGGAAATGACAAGTCTCACGTCTGGGTACTCCACTCTCTTCTCATTGGCTCACACCTGAAGGTCTCAGGTCGTGAGGTCTGGACCCTCTTTAAACTGCGTGAAAAGTGCATGAAAACTGATGTGTGCTGCTCTTATTTTACACTTTGGCTCCTTGATAGTTGGAAAAGTGGCATGCTGTTTGAGTTTGATCAGGTCGATTACATTTTGATTCGGGTTTTGATTATCTTAAAGTCTACTTTGGAAGGGTATACGTCAGGTAAAGACATCTATATATGACCTTGTCTTAGAAGTTATGTTTATATAATGATGCTTTCTTTTATCAAATACATTTAGCAAGAAATTGTTCATTATTGATACAGCAGTGACCAGGTAGTTTTTTGTAGGATTATGCAACGAAAGCACTTTAGTTAAGGTGAGGGAAAGATTGTAGTTTGGTTTAAATGTTTATATTTTGATGATTTACCCCAATTTCTAAGATATGGGGTTTCCTCACATGGACATTAAATATTTTGCTCCTATTTAAATGAGCAGAATGGATCTCTCAGTATACTTTTATATATCATCACTACTTTATTTGGCCTCAGTCTTCACATAGGTCGGACTCATACCGTTATGTTTCCTCTTGTCATATGTTACCATCAGGTTTGGTTTTTTTTTCGAGCAGAGCAGGAAGTTAAATCACTCATCTTCAAGGTTGAAGTCCGTCTTCTTTGTGGTTTAAAGTGCTCTCTTCATTTTTAACATCCTCCTTCTTGATCACATTTAACTTCCAACGCCAAAAAAGGATCTATACACACACACACACACACACACACACACACACACACACACACACACACACACACACACACACACACACACACACACACACACACACACACACACACACACACTGTCTTAGTGAATCACCACAGGCTGAAATATAAAATGTCCTGTGTCATGTGATTACCTACTTCTCAGAATTGCTTCACTCTTACTCATCTGCAGCTTTTTCCTTTCTTGAGACACAACCAGTTGATGTTAACAGTTACAGAACTATTGCTGCAGTCAAAACGAACTAGTGTGGAGACCTCGTATAACTAAACGAAGACAAAAAGGGTTCCCTTTAGTGTCCCATTCAGTAGCTTTAAAGGAATAGTTTAACATTTTGGGAGCTTATTTGCTTTCTTGTGGAGATGAAAAGATTGATACCACATATGATCCTGCAGCGAGCAACCGCTTAGCTTAGCATAAAGACTGTAAACAGAGGGAAACAGCTAGCCTGGCTCTGTCCAAAGGTCGCCTTTTCCAGCAAACTTTTCTGTATTTTGTTACCCACAATCCAGCGGGTTTTGAGCAAAAGTGTCAAGTTGCAATGTTATGAGGAAATAGTGTGTCCAAATGAAATGCATACAATTTGTACTAAAAGTAAAAAGAAAAAGTACAATATGTGGAAAGCAGTGGATTTCTCTGGTTCTGCTGGCTTCCATTTTTAAGTACAGACTACCTGTTGGACCAGCAGATCTTATAACAAACAGCAGTAACAAACAAAGAAACACTTCTCTGTCAGGCAGGAAGTTCTGCCGAAGCAGGAAGCTAGAGCCTGACAGAAGTGAGAACTATGAGCAGTTTTCATCACAACATTAGGCGACACCAAGTTCCTCATTTTCTGCCGAGCCAGTTTCTGACTTTTAATTTAAGGATGTTGTTTTTTTTGTTTTGTGTCAGTTTCAGGTTCCCAACATGACCACGCCAAAGCAGATCTCTCCGGAGGAACTGGAGGACCTTAGAGAAGCTTTCGCCAAGATTGGTAAGTGAACAGATGGAGGTTACTGTCACCTCCCTCTTGTGCTTTGATTCAACCAGCAAAGGACTGGTGCATTAGGAATATGCAAAATATGCAAAACTTTGGATGTTATGGGTTTGCAACTAACCGTGAACCTGTTTACATTACTGGCATTGTGTACATTTCTTTCTTGCACATTATAAATATTTTCAGTTCTTTACAATTGTTTTATTTGCACTCTGTCCTACTTTGTGCTGAAACTGCTGCACAACAATTTCTCAATTTGGTATAAATTAAGTTATCCTATCTTAAACCCGACAGTTTTTACTTACTCATTTTGAAATTGTCCTTTTAAGATGTGACATTTTCTTTAACTGCCGCACCAAGAAAGCTGCTATGGAAAAATTATTTTTTTGCATTTTGTATTCATTATAATCAGAATCAATAAAAATAATTCAACAGGACCCATATTTTTTTAAATATCAGCCTCTACCAAACGGTTGAGATGTCACTTAAAGACGACAGAAAGGCGTGGCTGTGCTATGGTCTTGCACAGCGTTAAAAGTAGCGTCTGCTCTGAGGACAACATTGAAAAATGTGGATGCCCCTTGGTACATCAGCAGGTCGTGGATGATGCCAGATGAACTGGCTCGGCATTTATCTGGCTTGTTTGCAATATATTGGCGAAGACTGCCAGCCCTTGTGCCTTTATATGATCCACACTGTGTTTGTAAGTGGATGGAATCAGAAGGCATTGCTCTCGAAGCATATCAAAGAGGGGACTTTTGTAAATCGGTGTGACTCTGATTCCACTGATGATTGTCATTGAAATGAATGTACCTGCGTAAAAGCTGGAATCTCTTTTTGGCAATATCTCCAAACTAAATTCCACTGATGATTGTCTAAATGAATGTACCTTGCTAAAGCTGGAATCTTTTCCAACTCAAGTGCCAGTTCCTCCAGTGATGGGAAGGTAAAAACACCCATGAAGAGTAAGATTGCCAGGAAATCTTGTATTTTCAGGGCTGGTCTTGATGGGATCCCCCAACTCTTGGGCGGAGTAGAGATTGGTATCCAATTGTTTTATCATCTCATCAGTGAAAAGCCTTTTGAAGTTTGTCTGTACAGCCTCAGGGGGTTCAAATCTTGAAACCGGAGCCTTCCCTCAATGTCTTCATGCTTCCAGATGAATCTCTTTTCCTTTGTTTGGACCTGAGGGCGAACTTGGGTCAGGGGTATCCCCGTCTCCTCCAAGGAAACTGTTTTTAGGGCGCTCTTTCCTTTTCTGCTTTTTTTGAGAGGCGGCTGTGTAGTGGAGCTGCTTGTTGAGGGAGCCTCTTCTTCCAGGGATTCAAAAGGACTGTCACCAGCAACTTCTGCTGGTGTGGGATGGTAATCCGGATCCTCTATTAGGTCATCATTATCACTCAGATCAGCATCAGAATCTTCAGGATGTTCTGGTACAAGGGCCAGGAGAGTGCGTTGTCTTGCACCGTAGAAACTCTTAGCATCCATCTAGTATTTTAAAAACAATTAAAAAAATGAAATAACAAACCACATTATTCTTCAATGGTATTCATTAGTATACCAGCATCTTTCATTTGGTTAAATTGGAAATAGTTGTGATAGTTAGAATTTTCCCGATTTTTTTGGTGATATTTACCACATTTATTTTGAAAACAACTCAGAAAGTGTCAAAACTACATAATTAAGAAATTATTTCGGCACATTTATGTTGGAATAACATTAAATGTTTAGTATTTAAAGCAATAACAGATAAAAGGTTTTGATTTCATAGAACATTGTTCATTATAAATGAGATTAGCTTAATTTTTCTATGTCTACCATAAAGTGCCAAATCAACCGTTTGGTTGATGTAGTTTAGAAAAAAATATTTAACATGTAAAAGAGTTTATTTTGCGGAATAATTTAACAACATTCTGTTCAGTAAGCTTTCTTATACTATAATATGTCGAAAAAATGTACCTACCTTTCAAATTTTAACCAAAAGCCGTCCACATGTTGGGAGTTATTTTCTCGTTTGGGATTTCCTGTTTTGAGTGAGACTTAAAAGGCGTACTATTGGAAAAAACGACATCTAGTGGCGGTCTTTGGGATAACATACCTCAACCGAATGGTAGAGATGACTCAATCAGGTTGAATTAAGTTAAACATTCCTATCAATAAGATATTGTGACGTAAAATGAGCTCTACCAAACGGTTGAGCAGGCAGTTAAAGGGTTTTAAGCATTTATAAATCCAAACAAGTCTGTCCTCATTCAAGTTCTTAAACTATTTTCCTACAACTAAAATTTCTGACTAAAAGGGAAAAATAAACAGAAATCATTTTGGGCGATCGGCAGAAATCATTGAGACTGAAGGAAGTTTGTGTATTTTTATTTTTTTTTTACATTTAAAACCTGAGAGTAGAATTATCTTTTTAAAGTGTGTTCAATGCGCATTAAGCATCATACACAGGTGTCATGCATGAACACAATATTAAAGTTATACTGTCTGATTCCTGTGTTTAACTTCTGACCTTTCCATTCCTCTCCAGATGTGGACAACAATGGATTCATCAGCAAGGATGAGCTCACCCAGCTTTTCAGGGCCGCTAACCTGGCGCTGCCCGGCTACAGGGTCAGAGAGATCGTCCAGGAGCTGACCAAGACCAGCGCCCAGCTCACCTTTGAAGAGTTTACTGAGGTGAGGCCACGGGTCAAAGGTCACACAGAGAAATATACTGTGTGAACAGAACATACAGTTTACTGGCAGGGTGAAGGTTTAAAGGGGGAAATTAGTTTTATTATTAAAAGCATTCAGAAAGAATTGCTCAAAGATTATCTGATATAACCACGTCAATAAAAATGTTTCTGCTGTAGAGATGACACCAGATTTAATTTATTGAATAAGACTTTTTATCTAAAGCGATAACAGAATATCTTCTGCACACCTTCATTTTATTTCATTCTATTTTGCCCTCTCCTTTTGCACCCTCTGCTGTCAAAGCGTTGAACCTCTTACCTTTTTCTAAACTGTCTTTGGTGTGGATTCATTATTCATCTTTATACTTGTGTGTCGGCCGTCAGATTGTCCACGGGCTGAAGAGCACAGAGGTGGCAAAGACCTTCAGAAAGGCGATCAATAAAAAGGAGGGAATCTGTAACGTGGCAGGAACCTCGGAGCAGTCCGGCACTCAGCACTCATACTCAGGTCTGTGATCAGACACACACACATAGCCTTAAGGAATGTGAAAGTACAAAAACATTATATTTTTTTCACACAGCTGAATAGAGAATTTTCTTTGTATTCAAGTTCAACATTTTCCGTATTTATGGCACCTTGTTTTTGGGAGGTTTAAATCAGGAAAAGTTGATTTTGGCAGCTCTTTGTGACCCACTGTGTATTTTCCTCTATTTGCAGAGGAGGAGAAAGTGGCCTTTGTGAACTGGATCAATAAAGCTCTGGAGAAGGATGTCGACTGTAAACATGTTCTACCAATGGATCCCAACACCAACGACCTGTTCACCGCTATGGGAGACGGGATCGTTCTCTGGTACGTTCTGATAACAAAGATATAGTGTCAGATTTCCTTTAAAGATTATTCAGCATTTCTTAAATTTGCTTTTTTTGCTCTCTTGCTTTAAGTTACATGTTCAGACGCTGGAGCCACTTAGCTTAGCTTAGCATAAAGACTGAAAACAGTGGGAAACAGCTGGAGAGCCTGGCTCTGTCCAAATGTTACAAACCACGCCTACCAACATCTCTAAAGGTCACATGTTATATCTTGTTTTTCTAATCTATACAAATACTGAAAAACAACAAATGAGGTGCTGGAAGGTTGATTTTGATTCCTTTGGACAGAGCAATGCTAGCTCTTCCCCCTTGTTTCCAATCTTTGTGATTAGGTTACCATTTGCTGTCGGTGGCTTCATATTCACTGTAAAAACATAAGAGTGGTATGAATCTAAACATTCAAACTCTCAGCAAAAAATCTAAGTGTGTAATTCCCAAAATGTCAAATTGTTCGTTTAAAGTATGTTTAGGGATTTTCTTTATTTTATAAATGTGTCGTTAAAATGTTAAATTGTTCTCGCTTGTTAGTAAGATGATCAACCTGTCGGTCCCTGACACCATCGACGAGAGAACCATCAACAAGAAGAAGCTCACACCTTTCACCATCCAGGTGAGACAGGAAACGTCAGATTCAGTTATGGTCACACATGTGTGTTACCTGTCCTGCTCCTGGAGTGTGTTAACATCCTGCGTCGTGTCGTTCGGCCCAACAGGAGAATCTGAACTTGGCTCTGAACTCATCGTCCGCCATCGGCTGCCACGTGGTCAACATCGGAGCTGAGGACCTGAAGGAGGGCAGGCAGCACCTGGTCCTGGGTCTGCTGTGGCAGGTCATCAAGATCGGGCTGTTCGCCGACATCGAGCTCAGCAGGAATGAAGGTGTGTGTGTGTGTGTGTGTGTGTGTGTGTGTGTGTGTGTGTGTGTGTGTGTGTGTGTGTGTGTGTGTGTGTGTGTGTGTTCATCTTGATTCAACTTTAACCAGCGACACTTATTATATCTTCAAAAATGACCACAGAGTTTACAGGAATATTTCAACATTTTGTCAAATAAGCTTATTTGCCTTCTCGCTGAGAGTTAGATGTTCAGATTGATACCCTTCTCATGTCTTTAAAGTTAGCTTAGCTTAGCACAAACACTTGAAACTGGGGGAAACAGCTAGCCTGGCTCTGTCCAAAAGGTAACAAAATCAACCCTAGCTGCACCTCTAAAGCTCACTGATGAACACATTATATGTTGTGTGCAGCTCTGATCGCTCTGCTGCGTGATGGAGAAAGTCTGGAGGATCTGATGAAGCTCTCTCCTGAGGAACTGCTGCTGCGTTGGGCCAACTATCACCTGGAGGAGGCTGGCTGCGGCAAGATCAATAACTTTAGCTCCGACATCAAGGTTATCATCACAAACACACACAGAGAAACACGAGTCTTAGACTGATCAATCAGTTGATCCGTGATAGAGAAGATTCTCTACAATAAAATCAATACTGTAGATTTTCTATTGGCTTTCAAAGACAAAAGTAAAAAAAAAAAAAAGTTTAAATATATTAATTTAGTCTGTTGAAAAGCAAAATCACTTTAGTTTGCACTAGTTTTAACTCCCAAACTGTGTGTGTTTGTTTCAGGACTCCAAGGCGTACTACAACCTCCTGAACCAGGTGGCACCCAAAGGAGACGAGGAGGGAATCCCCCCCATCGCCATCGACATTTCAGGACTCAGGGTGAGAGACTCCGACATAATGTGAAGTAATCATAAAACATCTGACTCATAGCTATGATTTTGCAGTTTTAACTTTAAAGGTATAGTTTGGCAGGTTTTTTAGACTATTCCTTTAACCTTGTGAGTCTAATTAATGATCCAATTAACTTGGCTCTTGTATACAGAGACTTACTCTAAGTTTATGAATATCAATTACCGCTGAAATTAACAATTATTTACAAAATTGATTAATCTGCAGACTATTTTACTTTCAATTCTCTGGTTTAAATGTCAGAAAATGTTGTAAAAATCTGTTTACCCAACAAAAATATAAGATGCAAACATAATAATAATAATAAAACAGATAGGACTTGTTAGAAATAAATCAGTGCTAGCATTAATAAAAATCTTTAAGAATTTTAAAAGTCTTGATGATCTCTAGATGATCTGAATCTGAGATAAACACAATTGTTGTTGTCGTCCGTCTCTGCAGGAGAAAGAAGACCTGAAGCGGGCCGAGTGCATGCTGGATCAGGCCGACCGGCTCGGATGCAGACAGTTCGTCATGCCAACAGACGTCGTCCGCGGCAACCCCAAATTGAACTTGGCTTTTGTTGCCAATCTGTTCAACAAGTACCCGGCTCTGAAGAAACCAGAGAACCAGGACATCGACTGGAGCTCCATCGAAGGTGAGTTTATCCACAGAGAAGGAATATGAGACTCTATCCTTCTCTCTCCTCTGACCTTTGTTAATGAAAACATCATTTTATTTCCAGCTATTTCTTAATTCAAATTTAGCAGTTAAGCAGCTTTATTTAGAGACAGTTAAGACTTTATTCTTGAATCCTACCTAATGCAAAAAAAAAAAAAAACACATTGTATTTTATTATTTGATTGATTTCGGTTCATGGTTGAAAATCATGTAATAAATGTTATTTTGTATATTTTGTTGGCAGCTAAATAGATATATTTAGTATAAATATATAGGGCAGTGGAACAATACCTCTGGACTAAAATTCTGATATTTTTGTGACACAGAGAAACAGATATCAGCTTCACGTTACGCTGTAATTCCTGTTTTTTTAATCAGAGCACTGATGTTGTTCTTTCAGGTGAAACCAGGGAGGAGAGAACCTTCAGGAACTGGATGAACTCACTGGGGGTCAACCCTCGTGTCAACCACCTCTACATGTAAGAACAAGCACTCTTCTTATCTGACCACTACAATGGTCACACACTTCCTGCTCTTTAAAACCCGAAGCAGATGGTGTTGCTACAGAAAAAGTCATGTAATGTAATGTGTGTGTTTGTTACAGAGACATCGATGACGCCATGGTGATCTTCCAGTTGTATGAGAAGATCAAGGTACCAGTGGACTGGGAGAAAGTCAACAAGCCCCCCTACTCTAAACTGGGCAGCAACATGAAGAAGGTACGACAGCAAAGTTCAAGTCTGTTATAATGGTTCATCATTGGCATGCTAATATTAGCTAATTAGCAATAAACACAAAGTAGAAAATGAGGCGGAAGGGACCGTCATTAGTTTTTCAAGTATTTTGCCTTAAACCAAAGTAATGGACAAATTCAAATGATGAAAAGTAAAAAGATCACCAAAGTTATTACAATTCATCCTGACGGAAACATGAATTTCTGAACCCAAACAAATGTTTATGTGGCTCTTTAAAAATGAAACAATGCTTCCAACAAATACAACTCGACCGTAACTAAAATAAAATATAATTCTTCCGTCTGTTCCAGCTGGAGAACTGTAACTACGCAGTGGAGTTGGGAAAGAAGGAGGCCAAATTCTCTCTGGTCGGAATCGCAGGTCAGGACCTGAACGCAGGGAATCGAACCCTCACCCTCGCTCTGCTCTGGCAGCTCATGAGGAGGTAAGAACACTTTTGTCTTTTAAACCTTCATTTTTAATTAGGTAACAAAAACACACAAAAAAAAAATATCTGTTCTGTTGAAGTAATACTCCAACAAAAATAATATATACATTTTCAAAGTGGCTCTGAAAAGTATGTTTCTTGCTCTGCCCCATAATAGAAGACCTTAGAATGTTTTAAAAATATATATATCGTATCAACACTGGGCAGGTGAAGCTTTTATTTTGAAACCAGGTGTTGTAGTGAGAGGCCTGATTTCTGTCCGTTCCCTCAGATACACCCTGAACATCCTGGAGGACCTTGGCGATGGTCAGAAAGTGACGGACGACACCATCGTGACCTGGGTCAACGACGCGCTCACACAGGCTGGAAAACCCCGGATCTCCAGCTTTAAGGTAACTGAAACAGAAAGCTACACATCAGCTCTCATATTTATGGAGCCAAGAGCATGACATGGATTTTATTACATTGGAAGCAGAACCTGAATTAATAAAAGAAACATTGGTGTTTAAACACACTTTTTAATTCTTTGACTATGCACTTATTTAAAAAAAAAAAAGTCATCTGATATGTTTTTCATTTACAAATTTTTGAATAAGAAAAAGCCTAAAGAATGTTGTGTCCAGTCCAGTTTATTGTCATATCATATTTTTTATTTATACTGAATTTATACAATGTCTTATACAATGTCTTATGACATACTATGTACTCCTCCTCGTTGTCCCTGGTGATACATCCAACAATGGAGGAGTCATCGGACATTTTCCGAGGTGTAGAGAGTGAAGAGGAACGGTGCCAGTACAGTTCCTTGAGCAAGACTTTTTAAAGATCTTTTATAAACATACTATGTCGTGACTTTTTTATGACCATCTCTAGTATGACACTTATATGAGATACCATATTATGACATTATTAATTCGATTTTTTACGACATACCTCACTATGAAATATACTATCACCTACTCTACCATGAATGTTTATGACATTTTTGTTATGACTTTTTTTTTTTTTTTTTTAATGGTAATTTTATGACCTCTTTATTTATTCTATGACATTTTAATGACATTTATGGTTATATTTTTTGTAAAGTGCTATACTATGACATTTTTATGACTTTGTTAATGACAAACTATACTTTGACATTTTAATGACATACTATACTATCATATTTTATGACATTTTTAATTGCCAGTTTTATGACATCCAATACTATGACATAATATATAGTATCACATATTTCTGACATTTTTTCTGACATACCTTTTTTTAACCTTTATATTTTATTACATTATTTTATGGCATCCTTTCCTGTTTATTTATATTAGTACTGGTACCTGTGCAGTTTTAGTTTGATTGTTACAGAGATTCATTATGTGTGTGTGTGTGTGTGTGTGTGTGTTGTAGGACAGTGCCATCAGCACCAGTATGCCAGTTCTGGACTTGATCGATGCCATCCAGCCCGGATCGATCAGATACGACCTGCTGAAGACAGAAGACCTAACTGAAGAGGAGAAACTCAACAATGCAAAGTATTTACATACTTTTTACTAATTATTTCACGTTATTTCCCTCTTCTGTGACATTTTTGAATCACGTTGAAAGAAAGAGAGAGACGGAGAGATTGTTAGGGACTGTTTAGAGACAGAAACAGTTCTTTCCTCATCCCTTTGTCTTTGTGTTTACAGGTACGCCATCTCCATGGCCAGGAAAATCGGCGCCCGGGTGTACGCGCTGCCCGAGGACCTGGTGGAGGTCAAACCTAAGATGGTGATGACGGTGTTCGCCTGCCTCATGGCCCGCGGCATGAAGAGTGCCTAACAACAGCATTCACCTAAAATATTGGATACACAGGGTTTCTAACAGGGTACAGATAATAGATCATGGTAAACATTTAGAATCAGTGGTGATGTCTGAAGGCGAAGGGACATTGGAAAGTTAATTTTGGTACAACCACTTCAGTCTGTTACTTATATTCCTTTTGCAGTGACTGCATTTGTTGAATGCAGAGCGGCATGTTCCCCTTCAAAGGTTTACTATTTGTTTGTGTGGTACAAAATGAGTGTCAGTCAGTCTTATCTGCTCAGGTTTTCACTTGCTTACAGACATATTCCAAATCACACACTTTACACCAAATGTATGCAACAAATAAACAGATTTTTGTATGAAGAACTGTGTTGTTATTGTATAAGAGAGATTGTCCTGTAACAACTAACAAGATCATTTAACATTTAAAGAATCAATTAAAGCTCCCAGACATAGCCATAGTTATGTATGTCATAAAAAAGTCATAGTATAGTATGTAAAAAAGTCATGGTATAGTATGTTCAAAAAAAGTGAAGTATAGTATGTTATAAAAAAGTCATATTAATATGTTATAAAAAAGTAATATGATAGTATGTTAAAAAGTCATAGTATAGTGTGTAAAAAAGTCATAGTTTTGTATGTCATAAAATAGTAATAGAATAGTATATTATAAAAAAGTCATGATATAGTATGTTATAAAAAACTAATATTAGAGTATGTTAAAAAAAAGTCATAATTTTGTACGTCATAAAATAGCCATAGTATAGTATGTTAAAAAAAGTCATAGTATAGTATGTTATAAAAAGTCATAGTATAGTATGTTAAAAATAATCTGGGTATAGTATGTTAAAAAAGTAATTGTATAGTATTTTATTAAAAAAAAAATCTTAGTATAGTACGTTATAAAAAAAGTCATAGTTTTGTATGTCATAAAATAGTCATAGTATGTTAAAAAAAAAAAGTCATAGTATTGTATACCTCAAAAAAGGTCAAAAGTCAAACTGAAGCGTCCTCCATAAAGGTCACATGGTCACACTGAGGGTCAGCTCGACTTCTACATCCAAAAATGTTTTCAGTAACTCACCCCTGATGTGTCCGGGGGCTTTGGGGATTTATACATTTTGATTTGTTTTTTTTAAAGCAGCTAAATGAAACATTCACACACAGCTGTCATAAATATCCCCTAATAAAAAATAAAAATAAATAAATGAAGACAAAAAAATACCACAAGATTGAATTAAACAATTAGTTTAATTAGAGAAAAATTGAAAGATTTCCAAAGAAAAGAGAGAGCACTGGTAAAAAAATGAAATGATGAACTGAGTTAATCCTTTTTTTTTTTTTTTTTTTACTTCTGGAAAAGAGAAAAGGGAAAATGGTGACAGAGTTCAGGGGCAGAACTGGATTTCAAAGTCTGAAGAAAACGTCACTACATATTTACAATATTAACTCTCATTTCATGCCGTCTGCATTACTTTCTTCTCCCGTGATGTACAATGACATGAAGAATGTTGAAACACACCATGTCCCTTTTGATATTTTTAATAAACGTGGCATTATTTTAGTAACTCTGGGCCACTTCTAACTGTCTGTGCATTGTCTCTGTGAGGGTCGTTATTTGGCAGGTTTGGCCTCGGCGGGGTTTTCTCCCGTGTCCAGGGTCTTGAGGAGGCGGAACAGGCCGGCGGCTTCCCGGATGCGGCTGAACTCGATGCAGAAGGCCTGAACCTCGATGAAGAGGTCTTGGACGTTAATGATCTTGTTCCGGATCAGCGACTGGAGGAAGACGCAGACCAAACGGACCAGGCGGTTCTAGAAGACAGCAGCATTAATGTCAGTGAGAACGAACTAAACTCCAAACTAAAACTGATAAAACTGAGCAACAAAACCTTTATAATAATTGCCGGACTCTTATAATAGACTACACTAGTTTGAGCTACGTGGACCAAATATTGGGCCTGAACAGTTCTGTTGTTTTTGTGTTTTAATCATTTGGCGTGGTGAGTATATCTTCTATGAAATCATAATTATGAACAATAAACAATGAATGTAGAAGAGTAAAAATACTGATGACTCCTTGAGTTCTGCAAGGCTCATGTTTGGCATCTAATGAGACATATTTTCTGGGGGGTTTTTTATACCAAAGATCTAATAAAACACAGCATTTGAACTATTATTATGAGTAAAGTGTTGTTCTTTACCTGCATGTACTTGTCTTTGATTTGCTCACAGGTGGAGATGCAGTTGGAGATGTAGAGGTGGATGAACTCTGGAGGTAGGTCCACAGCTGTGGTCAACCTGAGGAAGGAAGAGCAACGATTTAAGAAAAAAGAAAATCATCAACATTTAAAAGAAGTAATGGCAACTTTATAGGGAAACCTTAGTCTAATAATTTTGCTTTCACTTTCAATTAGTAATGACAGCATGCATCTCTTCACCCAGCGCAGCGGTTGCAGCAGGGCGCCTTGTTAGGCACTTCAACTACAGACCCTGCATGCAAGGCACTAATCTTGTCATTTAACGAGAGAATTCTGAATTAGCACCCCTACAACAAATATTGGACTTCTTACTCCACTACATTTGACTAACAGCTTTAGTATATTTTCAGAGAGCAGTTTTTCATCCCCTTACTGTGAAGTGATTCACACTTGTCTTAAGATGTGTTGATTGTTAATGTTTGTGATTAAAGGATGAAGTGTTTCTTTATGCGTTATGTGGAAAATGCAATGTCGCAAAGCTGAAAAAAGGGCTTTTTACGTGGCTCTCAAGGGACAGCAACGCTACAAACATCTGGTCTTAGAGAATGTGATGCATGGTTGTAAAATAAACAGGTTTAATGAACAGTTTATAAAGGTGTTCAAATTAGGAACAACACAGCATATTTTACTTTTCAAAAAATGATGATAACACTTGCACACTTTTACTTAAGTGAGGTTTTGAATGCAGGACTGTTGCTTTTAGTGGATTATTTTCACATTGTGATATTAGTACTTTTACTTCAGAAAACCCTCGCATACAGTACACACAGCAGCGGCCTCACCTGTTGACGACCTCCATGGAGTGCAGCGACATGTCCATGTTAACCAGCACTGAGAAATACTCCGTGATCTGGCTGCTCTGCATCAGCTTCAGCAGCATCTCGATGGCCACCAGTGGGTTGTTCTCCACCAGGTCAGGCAGCTTCGCCGGGGACAGACCGATGTGGTAAACCAACTTTGGGTCCTTCTCCAACTCCGCCAGCAGCTGGAGAGAGAGAGAGAGAGAGAGAGAGAGAGAGAGAGAGAGAGAGATGAAGAAAAACAATTAGTGAATGGCATCTACTGACAAATATTGTATATTGTGCATAAAAATGATTGACATGAGCTCACCTGTGACTGCTGCTGGGCCGACAGCGGGCTCTTGAAGGCCTTGGCCATGATGCGTTTGATCTCCACGCCGGTGCTGTTCTTCACACACATGGAGCGATCCCATTGGACGCTGTGATCCGGCTCGGTGGGGTTCAGCCACGCCAGCTCGTCCTCGCACACGTGCAGAGGAGGCGGCGGCCGGATGAACTCGGGGCGAAAGTGACCTGAGGACGGAGAGACAGGTTGTTAGGACGCACATGTTCATGGTGCTTTAAGAAAACAGATGATGTGTTCAATGACCACAAGTAACTATCAACCAGTAGCCAGATCCTGGTGAATCTGAAGATTTATTGTGGCTGCAGATGGCAAGTTTTCTTTTGTCTACTTGCGATTTTGGTAACCATGGCAACATTTGCACCAGATATAAATGCGTCCTCATATTCACAGAGTCAGCACCATGAGTCAGGATGTGAACAGCAAAAGAATTATAATCATCGGACACCACGACAAGAAAAGGGAAGATCTATCTTCACTTCCAACATTTACCTCGCTAATTATTTACCTGCTGAGAGATTTAGAAACGTGAACCAACTAAAAACATTAGTCATTTAAATTAAGAAGTTTTCAGAGAAGGGAGAGAAGGACTCTGGACTAGTTATTGTTCTGTAACCTAAGCACAAGCTCATGAAACCAATTTACCTGACAAATGTGTTTTTGTGTTTAAAAAGAACTCCAAATTACCTGAAAATCACTTGGTTACTTGCAAAACTGACATGTAGAGCAAGTTGAGTTTACAGACATGAACATAAGATAGTTTTTCACTGTTAGCACTCAGTCCAAAGACTAGAAGCTTGGAGAGACAACTGCATTATAACTTGGACAAATGCTTTCCTTTCATACCTATGAAACCAGCGTGTTAGCATTCACTATCTGCTACATGGAACTATTGTAGAGGATCTAAATCTAGTTCCTGGTTCCTTTTGACGAATCGCAGTCTTGAGACACCCGGTATCTTTGTTCTGTTTTCTACACAATGACCCCTTTCTTAAACTTTAAAACAACATAAGCATCAAAATCACTTACTCTCCAGTGGAGGTCGGGGCCCTGTGACCAGAGACTCGATGATCTGATTGGCCACTGAGCTGTCGAATCCTGAGTTAGACGAATCTGGATCGGGGTCGTTCAGGATGCTGGGGAAGCTGGCTTTACTCTGAGTGGGCAGCTCCGACTGACGCTCTGCACAACAAAGACACAGAACATGGAAAAATTAAATAACAAAAACAAGGACCAGGCTGATGGTGTGTGTGCGCCAACTCATTTGTAAAATGCTCAAAATTGTTAACATAACTATTTCAACACTGAAAAGAAGCTTAAACTTCATAGAGTTCAAAGCAGATGTGTTTCAGTTCTCCAGGAGACTCTTCATGTATTGAAAGTCTGGACAAAAACATATATTTTCAGCAACACTGAAAGTTCCAACCTTTAAACATGAGTGGTGCTGGTTCTTTAGTAGATGAATGGTTGTGTGGCTGCGTACTGACCTGCTAATGCTAGCTGCAGCCCACTGATGTCTATGGACTGGGGCATGTTGCCGACGTCCATGCAGGACACCTGTCTGGGCGTCTTTTTGAAGAGATCTCTGGGCGGCGCCAACATCAGCTGAGACAGGAAGAACTTCTCTGGTTGGGTGATGGGAGGCAGGAAGCCTGGAGAGATCACATGACACAAAACAGACTTATTAGTACCACTGATGATATGAAATAATCTATTAATGTTTGGTCTATAAAACAGTGAAAGAATGTCAATTAGAATTCTATACAGCAACAGACTGATGTCTTCAAAACCAAAAGGTATTCAGTTTACAAGAATGTTCGACTGAGAAAGGCAGCAAATAAGCACATTGTTTAGAATTATTGGCAGAAATATACTTCTGCAATTGATGTACAATCAAAACAGTTTCTCAGTTACTGTTTCTGTAAAATGACTAATCAATAACTCAACTAAGTGGTTCAGTGTAAACACAGGGACGTTCATTTTAAAATAATATATATTCTAGATTTGAATTATAATTATTGATGCATACATGAGTTCATCACTTGAATGTTGCTCCGACATTTATCTGGTAGCTTGTGAATTTCTCCACTGCGGTCAATAAAGTTCTTATCTTATGATAATACATCATAATGAATGTGTTGATTATATTTTGTATGATGTATCTGAATTTACAAAGTTTCTTCAGATATCAAATAAATAAAGTGGAGTAAAAAGTACAATATTTGACTTGCAGAACATGGAAGTACTATAGTTATTTACAAGTATCACAAAATTGTAGGCAAGTACAGAACTCAAGTAAATGTACTTTGTTACTTTCCACTTCTGTATTAGTGAAAGTGACTCAGTGTGGACTTGGTTCAGTGCATGAAATAGTGTTTCATCTACTATTAAGGTAATTAACCTCTTTATTAATGCAATCTGTCACGGACACACAGGACAACAGAGTTTTGAATAAAAAAAAGTGTTGTGCATCATTTGCAGACACACACACACAGAAACAAACACACACACACACACACAGACAGATGCAAAAACATACAAACACACACATACACACCCACAAAAAGATACAAACACACACATACACACCCACAAAAAGATACAAAAACACAGAAACAAACACACACACAGAAACATACAAACACAGACAGACAGACAGAAACAAACACACAGACCCACACACACACACACACACACACACAGACCCACACACACAGACACACACAAATACAGACCCACACACACACAAATACAGACCCACACACACACAGACAGACACACACACACACACAAACACAGACCCACACACACACACACATCCACACACATACAGACCCACACACACACACAGAAACATACAAACACACAGACCCAGAAACAAACCCACACACACAAACATACAGACCCACACACACACACACACACACACACAACACACAGACCCACACCCACACACACAGACCCACACCCCACACACACACACACACAGACCCACACACACACACCCACACACACCCACACAGACCCACACACACACACACACACACACACACACACACAGACCCACACACACACAGACCCACACATACAGACCCACACAAACACACACACCCCCACACACACACACACACCACACACACCACACCACACATACAGACCCACACACACAGACACACCCACACACACACACACACACATATATCCCCCCCCCCCGCTCACCACAGAGCACCTTCTCCTGCTCCTCCCCGGCCGGCTGCGGGTTCAGCAGGTGCGCGAACACCGCGGCGAACGGGTTGGCGGCCAGCGGCTCGGTGCGGTACATCTCCCACAGCAGGTAGAGCGCCGTGAGCCGCTGCGGGGAGCTGGGCAGCAGGTCCGGCTGCTGCAGGAGCATCACCAGCACCGAGCCCACCCGGAAGTGCTCCGCCTTCCCGAAGTAGTGGTGGAAGTGAGTGGACAGGCTCTCGAAGGTGTTGGTGCACGCCTCCTCCGAGATGATGCTCAGCAGGTTGGACAGCTCCTTCGGGGCGAGGGTCATGGCCTCTGGTATAAATATATATAAATATATATATATTATGTTATTATGTTAGTAGTAATAATAACTCCGTGCTTCTCTGCTTGTCACCGCCCGCGTGACGTCACTCGGACACAAACCAAACACACCGAAAGTCATCACACGTTAGCTTAGCTTTAGCCTAGCCTAGCTTTAGCTTTAGCTGAAGCGACCCGGTGTTCATGGCTGGGACGAAAAGCGAACAAGCGCGTCCGGCGAACTCCGCGGCGGCGAACACGTGGAACGCGAGCGGAGAGAGCGGCGGAGAGAGCGGCAGAGCGGAGCGGCGGTTGGACGGCCGTTAGCCGTTAGAGAGCGACTGTTGGGACACACTGCTGCTGCTTCAGACGTTTAAATTCTGGTGTGACCCCCTGTTTCTTTTTTTTTTGGGTCGGGCGCGGTGCATTGTGGGTAATGTAGTTTAGGGTGCGAGGTTATTTTTTATTTTTTTATTTATTCACTTTTCGCATGAATCGGAGCGCAAACATTTTATGGATGATTAGTGACATTAACGTTTTGTTTTAATGTGTATGGAGCAGTTGCCTCTAGAGGAACGTTTTTAAAGACAAAAGGGACCAGAAGTGAACTCTAACTAGACCGGAGAACGACCGTCTTTACCCAGAAGCCTTTGCGATGTACTTCCGGGTGTTTGACTGAATATACTCCTTTACTGGAGGATATTCATTCTCTACTTTCTAGACACACACAAACACACACACACACACACACAAAACACACACAACACAAACAAAAAATACACAAACACACAAAAACACACAAACAAACACAAAAACTCACACACACAAACAACAAAAACACAAAAAAACACAAAAACACACACACAAACACATTTTTAAATACTAGTACTTTACAGTATATTCATTCTCTACTTTCTAGACACACACACAAACACACACACACACACATACAAAAACTCACACACACAAAAACACACACACAAACAAAAACAAAAACTCACACACAAGCACACACACAAACAAACACACACACACACACACATCCACTGTACACTCTCTATACACACGCACACACTATACTGGACGCATACAAACACATTCAAAAACTCACACACACAAAAACACAAAAACACACAAACAAACACACAAAACACACAAAAACAAAAAACACAAACAAACACACAATACTAGTACACAAATTCACAAAAACACACACAAACAAACACACACACACACACACAAAAATACAAACACACAAACAAACACACACACAAACAAACAAATGATATTTTAATATGTATGAAAACAAAACAAACACAAAAGTGACACATATTCATTCTCTACTTTCTAGACACACACACAAAAACACACAAAACTCACAAAAACACACATACAAACACACACAAACACAGACACACACACACAAAAACACACACACAAACAGACCTACCGTAGAGCACCTTCTCCTGCTCCTCCCCGGCCGGTGAGGGGTTCAGAAGGTGAACAGGTTGGCAGCCAGCGGCTCGGTGCGGTACATCCGCTTTCCCAAACTTTCTACTTATTATTGTTTTATCTGTACAAATACTGTTTTGTTTCATTAATGCTGATGGAAATACAAGTTTTTGTGTTTGTATATTTAGAGATATGAATGAGGTGTGTTGTCCGTAACTATAAAAGT
The DNA here is from genome assembly GCF_027596085.1 of Anoplopoma fimbria. Classification (NCBI taxonomy): domain Eukaryota; kingdom Metazoa; phylum Chordata; class Actinopteri; order Perciformes; family Anoplopomatidae; genus Anoplopoma; species Anoplopoma fimbria. The sequence goes on along the minus strand of NC_072464.1, from coordinate 19,805,140 downwards.
AAATAAGTAAATTTTTTAAACACATCTTACAGTCTTTTATCAATTATTAATCTTTCATTATGTTTATATAAATTAGTAAATGTAACACAGTGTCCACACACAGCGAACAATGAAGTAATCTTCAATTTTTATATTAAATTTATATAGTTTTACAACTGGTGTGAGCATGATGCAACACAAGCCATTTTTGAATAACTCGCTTTAGAACATTTACTGAAACATCAGCTTTTTTAACGGGACAAATAATGTGACTTTCACTTGTTATATATCTCCGTCTCTCCTCCACCGGTGTGCAGACAGTCAGTGTGGACAACAGCTACATTTCCAATTTTTCAAATAAACTTAAATAAAATGTTTGTCTCCGACTCTTGTTCTCTTGATGTTTTACTGAACGTTAAAGGTTCCCTTTGGAGCTTTTGACTACAGGTAGAACTATAGAGATACTTTTTTATTAATGAATGGATCCCTGTTTTGTGTTTTTCCTGGATGAGTGTGACCCGATAAACATTCCTGCTATAGTTTCACACTATCCCACTGATATACAGGTTGCGTTCTCAGGACATGCAGAAATTTTGTGCACTCAAAACTTAACTTCCTGTGAAGCTTTGACAGTGCATCTGTGTGTAAGATGAAATAAAACAGTAACACAGACAAGCTGTTAAAACATTTACTTAATTTCCCTTCTTTCTTTCCATTCTTACAAAAGAGCGATGTGCTTTCAGTCCAGGTTCTGTTTGGAAAGCAGAAGGTTTCTCTAGACCTCACGTTCTACCAGGAACATATGCAGACTGAGGATTCAATCAGTAAGATGAGAGATAAATCACAGCTCATCAATGAGCTCTCAGGTTAAAGTCAACAAGAACGATCTAGGGGACATTCAAAGAATATCCCAGAAAGATCTCAAATTTGCTGTTTTGTTACGACTTCAACACTTTGTAAACTGCTCTGTGCTGATAAGACACGGATCAGATACAAAGTGTTGTATTAGATTTGTGCATAAACTCCTCAAATTGGATTCAGATTCAGAATGGAGCTGGTTTTCAGAGACAAACTCTAATAATGAAGTTAAAGGTTAAACGTCTGCAGGGCAGAAAAAATGAAGCAGATTCCTGGTAAAATGAGCCTGAGAGAAGCCGTCCGTTACGTTTATCACAGATCAGCTCATTTCGCAGTCCACTCCGTTTTTAAAGGGCAACTGCAGGCAAATCAAAAACATCAGAGCATGCCAACATGTTCAGGTTCAGAGTGGCACACGTTGGATCCGGACCTCATGAATCGATGTTCCTAATGTTACCTGGTTCAGATCAATCTGAAAGGAAAAACAACAAAGGTCGTCTTTCTGTTTCAAAGTCTGTCTGTTTGTTAAAAGTCAAATAAATGTATATAACTACTCTTTAATTTACACATTTCCTCGATCGACATGATAAATGTTAAGTTCCCAGAATCCTTTGTGGCTCTGGTGTTTAAATTGAAGATGTCTAAATGACAAAAATACCTTTTCTTTTTTTTTGTTTTCCAAACAGAAAGCATGATCAGGATGGTGAGAAACTAAATTACAGTTCAGTCTGATTAGTAGCTGTTTAAACTTTGGTGCTGGATGTCCCCCTTTTTTAAAATTTGAATTATGAACTCTGTCTATTTTCCTTCTACATCTCTGCATCCATAGAAGGGTTCAATTCAGCTTTAAAAACACAAACTAGAGATGCATTTCTTGAATAAAAATGTATGATTGCTCTGTGTATTGATGATAAATGGCATTTTATTACTTTATGATAACAAGAAATACTGACTGAGTTATAATACAATATAAATCCATATACTTTAATGCACTTTAAATATGCAAATAACTATAAGAAACATGTCATCTTAAGGACCTGACTTGATCAGTGTGTAATGAAGAGCATTGAGGAATAGTTATTGCCTTTTGTTCTGAATAATATTTGCTGTGATATAAATACAATATCTGTCTAAAATGTTGTTTCTGAATCTTAATCATTAATAAATTATAACAGTTACCAATTACAAAAGTCACATCAGCCATCTACAAAGAATAGTGAACCATTTGAGATATACGATTGGTCTTGGTAGCAAAAAAACTGTAGGAGATTTCGAGCAAATTTATGTTTTTCAGGAATAGAAAATCCAGGAAAACTATGTGTGTTCTTTCTGTTATTCTCAGAGAACATAAATATGGCTGCATACTGTTTCTACTTTATGTCACTGGTCTGTTTAATTCACACTGTGGCTGTTTTAGGTTTCCCCAGTGACTCATAACAAGATCATCACCTTCACCAGCATCAGGAGGAAACATGTATAAAACATTTCCATCCTGAACACACACCGACTCTGATCTTTAGGATAATAAGATGCAGCTGAGAAGATTTGTTTTTCCTCTCAGGGATTGGCATACTCTGGTTTTTGTGCCTCTAAAAAAAAACAAAAACACTGTACAACAAGGAAACACTGGTTCAGGTCCATAATCACTTTAGTCCACGAGGAAAGGTTTGGTTCATACTGCTTCACACACACACGCACACACTGTACACACACTCACCTGCATTCAAACCACAACATCTGGATATATGGCACAAAAAATATCCACCTCCAATCTGAGAGTCAGTCTGGAGTCCAAACACACGTCATTTTAAAGGGCTATTACAACCAAACGTTACAGAACAAAAACATCACAACCTCCAGCTGATCAAAACAGAGACCATAAAGCAAGTTGGTAAAAAACAAAACCAAAAAAAAAAACACAAAGAAAATGAATATGAATATGAAAACATAGTGAGTAAAAATGTCAGTTATATATCAGGCATGCAGGCAAACACACTGTAAACTTCAACACTGGCAACGGGTCCACAATCTCCACCAGGCGGTTTGTTCAGGTCCACTTCGCCACGAGACCACAGGCTGAGGCAGCAAAACCACAAGGAATGAAAAGGCTCAGAAGTCAGACTTCAAATACGAGTGAATCCAAACTAAATATGTTCTGGTTTAGTTTGGAACGATAACTGATAAACACTTCAGCGGATGCCCAGAGGAAAACAAACCTCATCTGATCCTATTAGTTGAGATTAAAATGAATACAAGTAATAAAAGGTTATCTTTTGTTTAGCTACACGTAAATGATAACTACATTTTATGCAAGTTGTCCTACTTTAAGGTTAAATACATCTATCTTATCTTAGTATCAGTATTTTTGGGCATCAGTGTAGAGTTTTAAATGTTCAAAAACTCAACTGGGTCCCTTTATTATAATGTTTTTTTTAATGCTTATGTTTGATCTCTCTTCCAAACTAGAGTTTATAATGTCAGGTTTTAGTTGAGTTCTTAGAAATTGCAAAAAATTTGAATTGTCCTAAAATACAAATTCTTCACAATCCAAAAATAATCGTGTTCCTCTACACTGACCACCATATATGTATTTATTGTATTTATCCTCTAAACTAACACACAGAGGCTCAGGTTACAGACTTCACATCAGAGACGGATGTGTGACGTTAAGGAAGCGGACGATGAAGATGATTTATGGCACAAATCTTACTGAAAACTCTTCCGTCACAGCAGAATGACTTCCACTTCATTCACAAAGCTTCACTGAGTTTAAGTGTTATTGTTCTTTCTTCTATTGCAGTTTAATTAGTGTAAGTGCTTTGATTAATTTCTAATCATTTTCCCAGAGTTCTCTTTTTTTTTTAACTTGATTAACAGATAAGATGGAGGTAAGGCTCTTGAGAAAGTAAAATGTTGAGATATCTGTTAAGGCAAAGGGAGGTAAAATATAATAAAAATAAATTCTCCTTAACACAGACATACACCAGTGTCTGTATGAGCTTTTATAATAATAATACAAAAGCAGGTGTGGTTGACGAGAATTAAGAAGATGATGAGTTAAGAGAGGAGAAGATCGGCAGGAGGAGTTAACTTTAAATATTGAAGGGAGGAGGGACAGCTCTTGGAGGAAACTTTGAAGATAAAATACTTTTACTTCTGGTTCCAAAAGTAGAATAAAAGATGCTTCACTCAAATTTCTGGCCAGTTAGGAAAGATTTCCTGCTCTGAGATGTTTGATAAATTAATTTCTGTCCATAAGTAACTGAAACATTCTGGCAGGTTCTAGACTTTTTCTAAATTTGATCTGACTGATATTAGCTTCACTGCTCGCTCTCCTGCAACTACACTACAGCTGGAATAAGTTCCTGCTAACATGCCATTTCCTGCTGCTGCTTCACATTGAAAGACTTCAACCGGCGAAATACTGAGGGGTTTTATTGTGAAGCAGTCACAGGAAACACAATGTATTTGTTTCTAAACCAGACAGAGAAAATGAGCCGGTCTGTAAATGTGCTTCAGAGGAAGGAAGAAGGGGAAGAAAATACAAAGAAAGGGGAAAGAAAATCTCTGAATTTAGTGTTCAGTGCTAAAAGTGTTTTTCTTTTGCATAGCTTGCTTTCATTCTGTCTTTCTAAACTCTGGAATCAGACCCAAGGTATGTAATCGTTTCTCTTCTAGTTTCCAACATGGTAATAATAAAAATAATCTCAATATTTTCACTTAAGGGGGAAGACTGAATGTCCTCTGTTGGGGGTCGGAGTGAGGGTCGCAGATGGCAAACCTACGGAAGCCCAGAGACATAATGTAGTGTACACGCAATTATTTTCAATACATTGTTTCCTTTTGATCACATTAAAATAATCATGGCCTGAACATAACAAGATTTGTTTTCATGTAAACATAAAATCATCATTTCATGATTGAAAAAAAGTGCTGAAGTTGAGGTGACAAAAGTAATGATTTCAATGTCATGAGAAGGAGTGTTTACACTGCTTCTTACATCAAGATACAGTAAGAAGACTTGTTTGAATATCTTACTTTAAAAGTCCTTTTGATTCCTTTTATTTTTAGAATTACTAAATGTTGTAGCCAGACATGACATATTTAGGTATTTTCAGAATTGGACCGTACATGTGGGCGTTTCTGCCTGTAGCGCCCCCAAAAGCACCATGGGATCATGCAAATTGAGGATTAAGGATTAAGATAATTGATTTGTGATTTTAAGAAAACAGACTTGTTATGTCGGCCTTTACACACATTTCTTGTGATCACAAGAAACTTCTCTGATCTTCTGTAAAAGAACATGAAACGCTGGATCCTTCACACCAAATAACAACATTAAGATGCCTGAAACGCCTCTCAGTTCTCCAACAAAAGACCTTATTAATACTTAATAATACATTAACTGAACCAGCAATAAGAAACCCCTAAATGCAAGGCCTATTGGGTAGAAAGAGATAGATTCAACTCAGAGAGCAGAACAAAACAAAGTCTCATACTCACTTACAGCTTCTGATTCTGCCCAATGAACTAAAGTCATAATAGAATATTAGCGAAACTACGATTTTTGTTCACATGCTCTGATTTGCTTGTGATTGATTGTTGTAAATCTAAAGGAAAAAAACTAAAAAAGGAGCCGAGTCAACTTTTCCCTTCTGGTTCCTCTTCTTCTTCCTCAGTCGGCGTAGTGCATGATGGACTCCACATAGTTTCCAGGGAAGAGGCCCGTGGTGGCGTTCATCACGCCTTCATACCACCCGTCCTCGTTCTTCTTGATGACGTAGATGATCGCTCCTTCCTGGAACGACAACTCGTCCTCCTTGTCGGCCGCGTAGTCGTAGATGGCCACCACTGGAGGGCGACAAACACAGCATAATATTATTTATAATAATCAATATGTTTAAGATATTTTGCCTTTATTTGATAGTGATAGTAAAGATATAGACAGAGAATGCCACGATTGAGAGAAGGGCGAGAGTTGAACCAGGTAAATTGGCAGTTATAAGGCGTCTATCTTTAAAGGAATAGCTCACACAAAGACAAGAAAAGTTTTCTATTTAATGGCATTTAGGAGAGCGGAGTCCCTGATGAAATGTTTGAGTCATGTTATTGATGATTATGTCTATCACTGTCACACAATGCAACACACACCTAAATGTAAGCCGGTAGTGTTCAGTGTACGCACCTTTCTCCTCGTAGCTTCTGGGGGCCCACGATGGGTCCTCCTCAGCGTACGGGTCGCAGTACTCCACTACCGCTGAGTCCTCCTCTTCATGGCCATCCTCCAATGGCTGAGGAGTAAGGAGGGGCTCCTCGGGCCCTGATTGGCTCTCTGCAGCCGGGTGAGGGGGAGGAGGGACGTCTGAGACTGGAGGTGAGAAAGAACATTATGCATTCAGAAACACACAGATGCTTTACATCTCAAACCTCCTAAACAATAGATTTAATAAAGTTAAAGCACAAAGGCAACCTGTGATGAAAATCAATTAAATCAATGTGATCCACAGACACACAAATATAAATAAAGCAGACATAGCCGTAGGTTATTCACAAGGTGACTAATGTAAGCACACATTTCTGTGATGCACGATTGAAAAAACCCGACTACTTACTGGTCTCCTGAACTCGAGCTACGAAACCCATCAGAGGAAGCTGAGGACTGAACTGGAGGAGGGAGGGGGCGGGGGGAGGCTGCCAACACACACATATCAAGGATCATTTACATATTTAGCTTCTTAATACACACATAATCAGCTTATTCTGAAATATTCAAGACTTGCAAATGAAAGTTAACACCCAACCTCAAAAAGGACCTGTCCACCTGCCACCAGTAACAGTCTGAACAGAACCAGTGTATCACAGGACCTACCTGGGCTTTGGTTGTAGTGGGGACCACCGTTGACCTGGTTCTCTGTTACGATTGGCTGACCGGTCACGGAGGGGGGGCGGCGGTATGGCAGTGACCCCCACCTGTTGAGCCTGCTGTCGGGGCTGAGGCCGGTTCATGCTGAAGAACTGAGGGACGATGGGACCTGAGACGGCACAGGGACGAGGTTAACAAGAGTAAAGAGGTTAAGAAATGGTACCTAGTATATTTGAAAAGAAAAGATTTAACCGCCCTTTTTGGCCGTTTGAACAGTTCAATTTTGAAAAGTGAGTCTGGAGCTAACAACACTTGAAATAAAACAACAGCACAACTTTAAGTTTAACCTTTTCTTTTTTTTTTTTTTACTGTAATTATCTCCCAGCCTGAATGCTTAAATACAGAAATAATAATAAAAAATGTTAAAGCACTCTGGAATCATCTCATGCCTCAAGGAGATAAAAACAACCAAATATAAAATAACATGTACATGTTGCACACTAACTGTTTTATTTAATCTGTGTTACTGCAATGCTACAGTGTAAAAGAAGTCTATATTTGACAGTGAACCAAAAAACACCCACAAAATGAAAAAGCAGGATGTAAAGATGAACAACCAGCCGAATGAATCAAGTTCTGACAGAATGAGTTTTAAGAAAACAACTGTGTGTTGAAGCTACAACCTGAAAATGAGATGAGCAGCAGAGGAAATGAAATGTTGATTCAAAATGTATCTGACGTACTGAAAAAATAGCTGCAGCCCACTGACTCTGCACACTTTGTTTTTACTTGCTCTCAATACTGGATGCCAGAATTATAAAGTTGGTCTCATTATAATCTATTGGTCTCATATGAATTAAAACATTTTTTGGGAGAATGTCACATCTGAAATTGACGTGATGTGATCCAAGTTAGATCGAGGAGAGACAAAAGATTTGATTAGAAAAATAATTGTTAGGTTTAGAGATTTGCCGACCTAGAACTGGATGTGAAATAAAATGATTGAACAATTAATAGGAAAATAAATCTGAGACCATTTGAAAAGCAATCCATCATATCAGTCATTTTTTTTAAAGCAAAGAGCCAATGATTTCCAATGTGATGATTTTCTGTTTTTCTGTTTTATATCCTTGAATATAAGCTGAATATCTTCGGGGGTTTTGTACAGTTGGTCGGACAACACAAAACATTTGAGGACATCACCTTAGGCTCAGCCTTTTCACACACTTTTACATTGCATAACCCTAAAAAATGAATTGATTAATAGAGAACATAATCACTAGAGTAATCAGTTTTTTTATAAAGTAACTTAAGTTGCAGCCCTAATAGTAACTTGACCCTGAAAGGAACATCACATCAGCACCAAACCAGTAAATATACACTCGCTAAAACTTTCACTTTTCCCAACAGAGAAAACACATGAATAGTTTCTTGATAAAAATAATGGCGGATGGAGGAAGGGAGAAAGCAGGCGATGGAGGTGGTGGTGTCGTTGGGAGAAACTTACCTTCGACAGGTGATGAGGGAGAGGAAGAGGAGGAGAGTGGAGGAGGAGGGGCAGGAGGAAGGGTAGGAGACGGCTCTCCGGGAGAAACAACCGATTGGACATCGGACGTGCTGGGGGCGGGGTTAGAGGCCGGGGAAGTGTCGGCGGGTGCGTTTGATTGTGGGTTTGGTTGAGGAGGTGAGTCGGTGTGTCGCGAAGATGAGTTTGGTAATAAGGGTGCGTTGGGTTGTGTTAAGGTTGTGGTGGAGGAAGAAGACGAGAAGGAGGACGGACTTGGGGAGGGGGAGGGAGAGGAGTTAGGAGCAGTGGAGGAAGAGCTGGCTGGTCCAGTAGTGGGAGAAACTTTATAGAAGAAGGGAGGAGGGAAGGAAAAGAGGGAGGAGATAATCAGGAAGGGAGTGAGAACCACAGCTTAACTGGAAATATCTCTATTAGCGGTTGCTATAAGATGTTCAAACATCAGGTGAATATAAAGACACTTTGCTGTTCAATTTAAAAATTGACATCGATTTCTATTCATACGACACATTTTGAGGAGTTAAAACAGAAAAGGATGGAGGAAACGAAGAAATAAGGAAGTTAGGGAATTAAATATCTTAATTAAGATTAGCCTCATGAAAACAGGTGTTCTGGTGTCTTATCAGAAACATAAATCAAACTCAAACATGCAACAAAACAATTATAACATACAATCCAACTAAAAGACAGAAATAACAAAAACAAAACAAAACAGGAAAAGAGGTTTATGAAATGAAAGGAAAGAAAGCAAAGATGTTGAGTGTAGTGCATGTGTGTGTTACCTGGGAAGGTGGAGGGTGGGGATGGCGTTGGCACGGCGATGGGAATACCCACGCTGCCGCTGCCACTGTTCTCCCTGCTGCTGCTCCGACTGCTGCTGCTGGGATGGCTGCCCCCACTGCTACCACTGCACACACACACACACACACACACACACACACACACACACACACACACACACACACACACACACACACACACACACACACACACACACACACACACACACACACACACACACACACACACACACACACACAGCAGGATGATGAATGTACAGTGGGAGATGTGAGTGTTCACATCTAGGACTTTGCTTACAGTTTAGGACAGACACCGTCTTGCAGAGAGCAAATTGCTATGCCTGCATTACAATTAGGAAGTTTGTCCGTTTTGCAGAATTATCTTCTAAATTGACAAACATCATACCGTTTGTGTAATTCATGGCAAACAGGATTATAAAATGATTTGTCTCTGGCTGTTGCCTATCATCCATATTTTTCCTGAAATAAGGTCCCATGAGGTAAACTGGAAGGGGAGGGACTTTGCCTCTCTATTGAGCTCGAGAAACAAAGTGAATGTCGCTGAACAATAACCAAATTTGACTTTTATGACAAGTTGACTCATTTTAAAAAGGACGAAAAGACACACAAGCAGATAATAAAGATCAATAAAGGAGAAATGAGGATGTTAGAAGCAGAAAGACAAACTGATAAAGACATTAAGAAAAGACAATGGAGAAAAACAGACAGAAAGGAAGTCAGCTGCCTGTAGAGAGTAAAAAGATAAAAGCAAAGCGATGGCTGCAAGAAAAGCAGCGGTGAGTCAAGTTAATGTCAGCAAAGAAGCAATGAAACAACGAAAAGCTGCAAACACACACTCTGATTGGCTGGAAGCTCCAGATCAGGACAGATAAAGGGAGTTATTGGATGGGAAAAAATATCTAGAACTGTCTGTCTTTTCCCATCCAGAGCACCAACAAGCCCACACAGTTACATAAGCTGCAGAGGAGAGAAAATAAAACTACAAACTGAAAAAAAAAATGAATGAGAAGAAAAACAGTTAGTTGATGCTGTGAGGATGAAAGCAGAAAGTTACTCCTCTTGGTTCAATCAGCAGTGATGAGTCACAAGCTTCTCCTCAATACGGAGCTGGAGGAGATGCTCAAAAGGAAAATGTGTTTGTAATAGATTGCCCATAAAGTTTTCTGAGAAGCAGCTCAGGCAAAATAAGTCAATTTAAAGTTAATAGAAAATACAATATTTTTTTATATTGAAAAATAAACATAGGTTTTTGCTTTCATTAATACTGTACCATATTTTCATGAGTGTTTTTCTTTGGTAAGCGAAGTAAGAAAGATTTTCTGAATCATTAATGATCAACTAGCCAGGGTTCACTGCAGTAATCATGTCAAATAGTTTAGTAAAGCAAAATACTGCATTGCAAACCAACCAAACTAAAGTAACACCCTGAGCATCACTGCTAATAAAACTACAGAGGAGTCACTGGACAGCAGCAGATTTTGCAAGGAAGCTTAGCAATGAAGTCAGAAGAAAGGTGAGAACTCGTCAGCAAAGATTTTAGAAAAACGCAACAGCAGATTGCTCTGATTATTATTTTTCTGCAATGTCACTTAAAATTTTCATTATCAACAACCCAAAGAGATGCCTGAGAGCACAGGTCCAAATCTTATTATCGTAACAACTTTTGTGCCTGAATGCTGAATATGAAGCTACAGATGGCATCTGGTTCGCTTAGCTTAGCATAAAGACTGTAACCAGGGGAAAACAGCTAGCCTAGCTCTGTCCAAAGGTAACAAAATCTGCTTGAACAACAAGTAAGACTGTTTCCTCCTGCCTGCAGTCTTTATGCGTCATAGTCAAAGGCACAGACATGAGAGGGGTATGTAACATGCATAAACAAAAGCATGCTGGGAAAGAAAGATGCACTGAGAGGAAGCATCTCTTTTTTAGCATTTTGTAGTATCATTATATTCAACACGTGTCAGTCTAGATTGGAATTTATCTGTTAATTTAATTAATTTGTGCAACTTCAACCAGACCTCATATTGCATTGAAGAGGGCCAAAATACAATCAGTGATCCCAAACAATTCTGAGTCTGGAATCCAAAACTAGACATACAGTTGTGTTGAATATCAGATTTTTTTGTTAATGAACTAGAAAGAGGCAAACATATTTAGAGCATAAAATAGAAAAAGCATTAGAGTAGAAGGGAAAGCTCGGAAATCCCTATTTGGCAGCCATGTTTACACACCGACCCGGCTACCTGTATGTTCGGGGTCGATGGTTGAGGGTGGCAGTGCGGCCCGGACTGGGAAGCTGTCCCACGGCCACATTGTTTCTGGTGGGACTGGAGACATAATCGTTGGGCACCACCGGGGGGCGCACTGGCTCCAGTGTCCTGTAGGGGGAGTTCTTCCTGTACATGTAAGGGGTGAGGGTGGAGACAGGGTTAATGGGGGAGATATTTCCGATGACAGAGTCCAGCGTATTGTTGCAAGAGCCTGGAACAAAACAATGTCATTTCATGTTAAACCAAAATGTGAGCTGAGGTTTGTTTTTAAATCAACTCCCAAATTTATTTTTGTCAAATCAGAAACATAAACTTCCAAAGTCTTATCCAGGCTTAAAACCTTTTTTTGGTTATTTCACATGAGCAATTTTACTCATTTCTGTTTGGTTGCCTTTTCTTCTCTCACTGGTTTAAAGTGGGGTAGTTGGAAAAAGGTGACGTCATATATATCTGTGCACCAATCAGAGTACAGCAACAATTCAATTAAAAGGTGATGACATTTGTGGGGTTATTTGAGTCAAATGTGAACAAACAACACAGTCCTGATAAAGAAGATTAATCATCTGAATTACTTATTGTTAAAACTATTAATAAAAAACAACAAAGTATGTTTTGACTCAGGTGACTTGATAGCCGCTTGTTTAGTAATGAATATTTAATGTTACAAAGGAAATACATGAAATCCAGTTTTTAGGAGCTTTGAATACCAAAAGAAGATACAGTTGATAAGAAAAGATGTTAAAAAAAACCTCATACAGACATGCCAAAATATTACCAAATAAAGATTTCAAAATAAAGGTATCAGTGTTTTGCAAGTTGGTTTCAGTTGAACACAATGTTCCTAGTAACTGCAGTTTAACGGACATTACTTTCACCACTTTATCTCCACTACTGTACTGAAGTACAATTATAAGATACTTGTACTGGAGTTCTTCCATTTTATGCTACTTTGTACTTCTACTCCACTACATCTCAGAGAGGAATATTGTACTTTTTACTGCACTACATCTATTCAGATTAATAATGAAAAATATAAATGATGTATTATTAGGTTAACTTTAACAACTTTTTTGTGAATGAAATGGCCACCCCTTATTAGGTTCCTACTTTAATTAGATTTATTCAAACATGTTAAGCCAGCTTTTTCATTAATGTAATTGTGGGTAAGGGGCCACAAGAGGGCGCTATAGCTCCAACATGCTGCAGCACAAGCTCAAAGAGCAGACAGCGTATTCTAGTATTAACTGTCAGTCATAATTAAATAAAACATGACTTTAAAAAGTCATGGATTTAAAAGGTAGCAGGGTACATTAATAAAACATCATGGTTCATATGTTATTAAAAAATAATTTCTGCATAAACTACGGGCTGGGATTTTGCCTCCTTGCTGTCCGAGAAGCAGAGAAATCAGTTAAGGTCATGTTTAAAAGGTCAGGATGTATTTTTAGAGAATTATGACTCCTCCAGCATCAAAAACTGTAGAGAATAAGGACAAATGAGCGTCATCAGAGAATAAAAACCAGACTGAAGACAAACAGAAGTAAGAATTTCTCCCAAAATGAACGCAAATAATGTCAGTTATTGCAGTAGAAAGAAGCAAAAGCATGGTTATAACTCTGCAATATGACCTGTAACACTTCAACTAGAGGAAGTCAAAATGTTGTGTGGCATTATATGCATACATTTTTTCATGTTCAATTATAAAGCAAGTGTGCAAAAAATTATTATACAAGAACCGATCAGTTAAAGAATGGCAAAAATAATGTGTAAGTGCGTTTCTGGGGTGTTGTTGTTGGAGTGTGTGTGTGTGTGTGTGTGAAGACAGAAGGGCTTGAGCTGTCGATAGCAGCGTGATGCCAACACACTGCTGTGTTTGAGGGACTTGGCTTCTTAACGGCAGCTTCAGTTCCAACAAAAATGGAGAGCTGCTTCTACTCTTTCCAACATATTCAAACACTTTCTCTTCTTATTCTATAAATAACTATTTTATTCCCATGTTTCATTCTCCTAAATCTGCATGTCTTACTTTGACAGCTTCAGCAGGATAACGCTTCTGCCACATAGTTAATGTTTATATTGTAGAGAAAACAGCCGGCTGATCAGCAGGTTACGTACAGGGAACCGGAAGGAACACACCAACAGGAAGGCTTAGGGGGCGCTTGACCAGCTGGCTACCTGGCTTCACACACTCAAAAGGCACATGCACGCACGACGGACACCCACCCACCCACACCCCACACCCACACCCACACCCACACACACCCACACACTAATATAACATGTATTGTAAGTGCTGTATTAAGTTTTTTTAAGCTGTAATGATTTGATGCTCAAACAAAGGAATTATTAAATAAATTGTTTACTTGCTATAATAGTTTAGAGCTTGCCTCGATCTCTTTTGGCATTATTGAACTTTAGGTTTATAATTTAAGTTTAAGTTTCTGAAATATGCCACAAAAATATGAGATGTAAAACTCTTTAAAGGAATTGCCAGGCAATCACACGGTGATGACAAGACTTCAAGAGGTCCCTCTGATCGGCAAAATAGTGCGGTAAATATATAAAATAGAGGTGCTGGTAGGTGGTGATTGTGTTACCTTTGGATAAACAGCCAGGCTAGCTATTTCCCCTTGTTTCAAGCCTTTATGCTAAGCTAAGGCTCTTGGACTCCTTAACTCATCTTCCACCCTCCAGTATATAACATAGTTTTGCTTATTTTTTGTGAGTTTTTATGTAGCATATGGGACTAAAAACTTTGGTTCCACAACCCTGTGTTGTACAATGTCAATAAATTAACCTTGTAACCTAAGCTAACGGGCAACTGGCTCAGAGGAGAGAGTGTGAAGAGTGAAGAAGACAGAGAGACGGGTTAGAGAGGAGGAGGAAGGTGAGATGAAGGAGAAGAATGAAGGATGAGAGAGAAGATGAGATTTAACAGAAAGGGAAACGATTGAGAGAGGAAGCAAAAAAGGAGATAAAGATAAGTAGAGGAAAGGAGGAAGAGATACAGCTGGGTGACCTAGATGTTTGAGAACACAACAAGCTTTCACAACGCATGACGTTACTCCTCTTCCTCTGAGCACTACGTTTCAGTGTGTGTGTGTGTGTGTGTGTGTGTGTGTGTGTGAGAGAGTGTGATGTCATCCCCCTCTGCCGGGTCTAATCTGTAATAAACTCGCCGCAGGAACCCCTGTCCTCCCACAAGAGACACACACACACCCACCCACTGCAGCACACCACTTATTTCCACGTCAGCTCAAACAACGACACATCTGTGATTCTGTGAAGGAGGATTTGTGTCTGGATAAGATTCCATTTGCATTTTAAATACAACTATTCATACAAAATGCCACAATATGCAGACGTCTTTCACACATTCAGGACAAATATTAACAGAACAGAGAATTGCAATCACTTAGAAATAAAACCATGAACACAGAAGAACAAATTACAAAAGATGAGTAAATGTCAGAGAGAGAGAGAGAGAGAGGGTGTGTGTTGTAATGTGTGAATGTCTACATGTGTGAGTGTGTATGTGAGGCTGGGTACACACCCTAAGATTCCCTTGCCTGCCCTCGGTGGGCTGGGCGGTTTCTGGGTGGGGGGTTGGACCGGGACAGGCCCACTCCTAGTTTCATGTTCTGCTGGCCGTTCACCTGCGGAAAAATACATTTATGAACATGATAATAATGTCTTTCAAACTACCACATAGGTTTATTTCTTTCTTTTTTTTTTAACTTTTTTTGTAATGAGCAGAAATACTAAAAGTTGGACTGCTGAGAGACCAACGACGTTGCTGTGTGTAGGTTTTAACTGTCAACTGATCTAGTTGTTGACACCTAGTAAATATGAGGCCGGTTCTGATAAATGATAGAACCTGACCAATACTTTAGCATGGTCAATAACTAACACAAAATACCGACCAAAATATTCCAGGAACTATGGAATCAGGGAGAACTAAACTAAAAGAATCATGGAGATTATGCACGTTGACCTTTTGTGTCTGTACCAGCTTGTGTAGTATAGAAGTACAAATGCTAGTTAATGATGTGCTAAAGTATTCTGCTCATTTTAGCTCCACAGTTAAGTAGAAATGTATCTCTCGGGGCTATGAATATCACTATTACATAATGTTCAACCAGCTAGCTCAAAAAAACCAGCCTGGAGCAGAGCTGGTTAGTTGACGGACTAACCCACAGGCCAACGCTGTGCTGTGATTGGCCAGTCTGCGTTCCAGGGTGTCAATTAGACCAATTACAGATTAAAAGAACAACAGTAATAATTGAGGCACAATTTTCACTAATGAGGAAATACAGATTCTGTTTTTTGGGGGGGGATTTACTTTCTCTTTTTGAGTGGGTATGTTACAAAAGAATAAAAAGGGCACATGCACAGGAGGGAAAACTGACAGAAGTAGAAGATAATCAGCTGAGTGTTTAATGGTTATTTCTGATAAAAAAGTAAAATAAATCAATTTTCTCCATCTTTCCTGTTCTTACACAAAAACATTACTAAGTAGCAGTGATAACACACTGTTACCTAGCAACCAACTTGATGAATCATTCCCTTTGTTTGTCACTGGCATTTATTTATGTATCTTTACTTTAATTGACCTCCCTCAGTTATACATAAGATCTATTGTCCTGGTTTTATGTACAGATGTGATGTGCAGCCTTACCTTGAACCTCAACAACCACTTAATGCATCAAAGAAAGCAAGTAGAACAGGAGGAAGAAGAGGGGAGAAAAAAGTTGTCTAGAGGTTAGTGTCTCTGCAACAGCATCA
Organism: Anoplopoma fimbria; assembly: GCF_027596085.1. Taxonomy (NCBI): domain Eukaryota; kingdom Metazoa; phylum Chordata; class Actinopteri; order Perciformes; family Anoplopomatidae; genus Anoplopoma; species Anoplopoma fimbria. The sequence continues at coordinate 19,789,039 of NC_072464.1, read as the reverse complement.
TGCAAACATTAAAACAGGATGCAGAAATAGCATCCCAGAAAGACAGACACAGATAAAGATGAAGAACAGGCAGACTGTATCTAAACTCTATAAGGTACTATTTAGTGACACTAAAGGTGTGACTTTCACAACACTGAAAAAATCTATAATTTTAAATTGAATCATTATTATTTTCATTATTATTCCCACCTTGACTCCATGTCCAATGTCATCTAGCACGTTGTAGTCGATGGGCTTCCTGATGTAGCGCACTGGCCTCTCTGGATTGGGCGGAGCAACTATTTTATGTGAGCGGGTCGTGTTCTTGTTGGTGGTCAAGATGCCGATCTCCCGCCTCGCCACCTTCTCTTTGTGGATGTCAACGGTCTGAAAAAGAAAGGATGGCTAATTTACATGCCTGGCTTAAATAAAATACACAGAGAAAATCATAATACGTGATTAAATCATGAGATGGTTCAGTCTGAATTAAAGTGGAGGACAGACTCACTGAAGCTGTTATTCATCCAGTCAGAAATGAAGTTTGATATAACAATGATATTCTTAAGGATTATAACTTTAACATAAACACGTTTCTTTGATTAATGAACCTGCTAGTTTGTTGAAATAAATATAGCTTTGATCAAATAAAAAGAAAGTAAGCTGTTAAGTGTTACTTCTGTATTGGAAAATTAAATCTTTAAGGAGCTCAAACTGCATCCAAACTATATATTTCATTGAGCTTTAAGTTTTTCTCTCTATAGTACAGTTTGCGGCCAAGATTATGGCCGTATAAATGATGACATTTTGGTACGAATTGTTTGAATGGTTTCTTTGTATTGATGTATTTTATTTCTGCTCCCCAGTTCTGAGTGACACAGCTCTGATTCCCTCTTGATAAGAGCTTGTTGTGCCATTAAAGTAAAGTTCAATACCAGCTTTTATAAAGAAATGGGCTGCAATTAACTTTCACCTTCATTATTGTGAATATATTGCTTCTTACGGTTTCATATTGTCTATTAAAAAAGGCTGTGAAGTTTCAAGAGCCCAATCATTCCCAGTAGTGATGTCTTTCTTTGTCTTTCAAACAGTCCAAACCCCCTAAATGTATTCACTGTGAGAACAGAGAGAGAGAGAGCGAGAGAGAGAGAGAGAGAGAGAGAGAGAGCGAGAGAGAGAGAGAGAGAGAGAGTTCATCCTCACATTTCACACCGATTCTGTGCCCTCACACTGCAGATATTTTTGGTGTTATGCACTTTAATATGTATGAAAACCTGTTTTCGAAGTCTCGAGTCAGAACAAGTGTTAATTGCATTCTGATTGGTGCATTATAAGGAAATTAGAAGTGGGGGAAAAACTGATTCATGTAAGAATCAAGATACTTTTCCTCTAAGATTTTGTGTCGATTCTCAACTTCCAAAAAAACATTTTTTAAAAGGTTTTTTTTCTACAAAACATCCTAGATATTTCTATCGATGGACAGTAATTCTGCACACAGTGTCAACAAATCTTCTAAATTCAAATCTATATTTGCATTGTTAAAAACAAAAGCCAAAGCCAAATATGAAAATGAATATCGATTGTGAAAGAAAAAGTACTAGCATTCACACTAGTTACATGTTATTCTTATTGTTTGTATATCTTGAACTTGTTACTCTTGAGTCACTGAGAATGGATAAATACTTTTTTAGTAAAATGAGTGTAGTTGTGCCGGTTTAGCATGAATACATTTTCCTTTGCCTTTTGTATGTTTACATATTGCAATCAGTTGATATAACCTTTCTTCTTTATCTTCAAATATAAAACCTCCATAATCTGATACACACATAAGTGTGTTTTCATAGCATAATTTGCCACACCACATGTGTTAGCACACAGCAGACTGAAATCAGCACCCATTTGTACTGAATGGAGAATCGATCTCAAATCTGGAATCGTTTTGAATCGAGAATTGATTTTGAATCTATCGATCAAGATGAAATCCATTTGTGAGATACTGAAAGATTCCAACTATCTAAGATACATGCCTGCAAACTCAAGTGGGTTTAGAGAGGGGACAGTTCTGAAACAGTCAACATCATGAGGGTTTTTCATTCAAAGCAGGGAATTTCACCAAGAGGCAACTCATTTTCAGCTGTGAATATATCTATATACGATAGTAGTTTGTTATAATTAAAAATCATTACACAGAGGAATTCTAACATGGATTGGAGGCAATGTGGCCTCTAGGTTCCGTTTATAAATAAGAAATTAAACATTTAAACACATGCGTTTGGACATATCCTACAGACACATATGTTTATCTGTATCCCCTTCATCTACACATAGTTGGCTGATTTCTAATGCATACAGATGCTAAATGGATTATATAAGCTCAACTCAGTTATATTCTGTATGAGAGGGAGCCTCATGGCACCAAAACGTTCGCCTACAGAACAGATGTGACTGTGTCAAACTGAACTGAAAGCAGTAATTATGACGTGTAATCACAGTCCTGGCCTGACATAACAGAGAGAAGCATCTCATTATTTCTGCGTGCAGAGTTTATTCTCATTATACTGAATATTCAGAGGTCTGAGGAGGAGAATGGATCCTCTGTACCACTGAAAACTACAGTTTTATTCCTTTACGTACTTGCTACTCTACAAAGAGACTGTTGTTAATTTCAATGTTTAATGAATGAAAATTCGTCTTTTCCTTCAGTTGGTGTTAAATAATGAATCTCAACACAGAGTGCACTGAGCAACGTGTCGGCTAACTTTATGTGGATGATGCATGAGTTGTTCTAGGAATATGAATGCAGTGTTATTAACGTACACTCGTGAGAAAATATTTGAGAGAGCACAAAACTAGATCGTTGGTCGTCGATACACAGTATGGGGAGATGTGTGGGAGTGTTGTGTAAGCCTCATCTGACAACTGGTGATGCTTCACACCTACAGATGGTTTTATTTGTCTGACCAGCTGACAAACATGAAGAAGAGTGTGGTTTCTCTTTTTGTCTTCCTAGACTGTATCCTTTAACGCACTGAAGTAAACTGTAATTTTAGCAACCTGATACTTAAGATGTCAGTCTAAATGTACTCAATTATCTGTATGCTTAAATGCAAACCATTGTCCAGGTTTGGACTCTTATTCTGGTTTTTTATTATATTTGTTTACATGAAACGTTGAGAAACCTGCTTATTCATCTGTCTCTAGACATGATTCAAACAGTATCTACAATTTAAAACTGTCTATCTCAAAGCAAAAGTGTTTTTGACTCCACATCCATATGACATTTTTCAGATTGCAAATGCTGTGATTTGAATTCTAGCTTACATAATTGAATGCCACTGAAATAAATTTTTACCCAGTGACCATTGATTTCACTGGCTATAAAAGACAGCAGTCACAAGCAGATTTATTCAGCTATAGCTCATTAACACCGACGCTGGCAGAGTAATAATTCAGTTCACAACCCCTATGAAATACATACATACATACATACATACAACTCTCAGGTGTGCAGAACTCAGAGTGGGAAACTATAAATACATATTTCTGCACTCTAGCCACTTTTTCGCTCTTAATTTACATCTGCAGTTTATTACTGTTGCATGCTTTGGGATTTTGTAAGTGCAATATCCTCCTGAGATGAATTCTTGGCTGCTACACTTTGCATGATGCAGTGAAGAGAGCAGCGTCGACATAGCGGAGAACATAAGAGAGACTGCATGCATACATGATTACATATTGTGTGTGCTTTCACCCATGAGTACTATTAGTTTGAATACCAGACCTACACTGTGTCCATGATAATGACTCATGCATGCTGACGGACAGAATGGAGTTGCTATTGAGTTGTTTATCAATAACACAATACTCTTCAGCATCAGTGGGCCTGGTGACACCTGGGTTAGGTGATCAAGGCAATGTGGGTGGGTGAAATTAAAATGTTCTATGGATGCAGTATGCCCAAGTGAGAATTTGGGTATAAAAATAAATACAAATGAACCAAGCTGACCGCACAGGGTCCTTTTGTATTCCCACCAGACCTGTGAAATGTGGTTGACGGAGCTTTCCATGCGGCGGAGCTGCGAGGCCTGGATGTCCAGCATCTGCAGCACGTTGTTGGCCAGCGTGTTGATGAGGTAGGCGACGCTGGCCAGAGACTGGGTGGTGTAGCTCTTTGTCTCCTCCAGCGCTCGCTCCTTGTCTGCTGACTGCAGGGAGAGGGGAGACAGATTTAGGACAGGGGTCGCACCAGTGGCGCCATTTTATTCTCAAGACGCAGATGAAAACGGTTGTGGCAGATAATCTATACAAGGGATGAGGTATCCAACGTGTGAGCAAAATGGAGATACAGCATGCTACTTGCCTTTTTTCTTAAGATTATTGTTGTCTTTTTGTTTTTCACGACAACATTGGATATATGGGGTTACCCATATTCTCCTGGGAACTCTACTACACCTACAATAAATTAAAAAGATAAGAATTTCTAGGACAAATATTTTAATTTGGTGGCTGCTTTTAAGTAATAACACATTTCTTTATTCTTTTATTGTGATCTTTTACAGTTTTTCTTTGATGCTTAATTTCTTTATTTCTATAAAATGAGACGTTAATTGGTGCGGCCTTAGATTTTGCCATTCAGTAAAACATGAAACAGTACCTTAATTTTCCTGCACACATAATAGCACTTATATATATATAAATAAAAGTATTAGTGTTTCATAGAACATGAATTTACTCACAGTGAGGAAAAAGGACTCAAGAAGAGACAAATGCACATTAATTAACTAGCCCTAATTCATCCTCTTTAATGTCTTAATCAAGATGACAGACAGCATGATATCCATGTATGGCTAAAGGAAAAACAATCACAACGGCAAAATGATCTGCAAATGAGCATCTGCACGCGTGTAACCAAATGTGTCAGTTATTTTTTGTGTGTGTGCAACATGTACACTGTATGAGTACAGAATACAGCAGGGACAGTAGAAAAAGACACACTGATATATAGTGTGTGTGTGCTGAAGCATGATGTAGGTCAGGTCTAACTCATTCATGCCCGAGGTTGACAAGAAACACACTGACACCAATGTGTGTCTAACACACACACACACACACACACACACACACACACACACACACACACACACACACACACACACACACACACACACACACACACACACACACACACACACACAATACCAAAGTTCTATATTTTCTCAAATAGTGTCTTTAACACTAAAATAAAATTCACGTCATTAGACAAAACTATGATCAATTAAATTTTCAATTATTCGCCTCAATACAACATGAGACATCCTCTGTCCTTGGACCCTTGCATCAGATAAAGAAAAAACGAGTAGTAGTATATAGTATGTAAATATATAAAGTGGCCTCAAACCCACAACTCCATGGAAAAGGAGGACGAGGGAGAAATTACTAAATTAGGCTAAAGCTCAAACACTCTCTATTGAAAATGCAAACAAAGATTCAAACACAGTCTAAGGGTGTAACGGCTCTGAAACAAAGACCCAAACCGAAACACAAACGTCCACGGTCACGTGTCCAATTCTGTCTTCCGTGCTGCGGTCTCTTGCTATTTTTACACTGTGGTATTACAACTTACTGAAGTAAAAGATCTGAATCTTTCACCACTGCCCACCTCTCAAGTGTAGATATATTTTTAAAGAGGTAGACTTCATATATAGTGAGCAGGGCCACACTGTACCTTAACTAGGGCTATAACTCTTTTCTGTCCAGTCTTATTTCCCCGTTTAATCTCTCTTTCCCTTCCACTACTCCCGCTCTTTATCACATCATCCTCATTACATCTCTTATTTTCTCTCTCTCTCTCCCATCAGCCATCTGATGTCCTATTAGTGGTGACCTAGTTGGAGGGCTGCCTCCTCTGGCCTGAGGACAGGGCAGAGCATCAGACACACACAGACACAAATTTGAGGGTTTTTTCTTCTCAATTCCAGCTAAATGTATGAGGTTTATATACATGACTGAGATCAGATCTACATAGAATCATATGCACGCTCTGATTCCTCTGACCTCTTTTTCAATGCAGATAAACTTTAATGTTTACGTTCCTGCTGCTGATTTGGCTTGGGGGGGTTAAACAGAATTATGCTATACTTGAGTATTTAGCGATCATAAATACAGACGCTGTTCTTTTTAGGATGCTGTATTGATTGATTGATGTATTGTAGTGCAAAGCAGGACCCACCAGAAGTTGGTCTATACCGTGTAACAGGCAGCTGAGCTCAGAAAGATGGTAACTGTTATTGGGGTTAGTTTTCAGCCCACTGATGCGTAGGTAGCATTGGTTCCCGCTCTGTGTGTGTGGCATAACATTAGCAAAAGTATGGTCGAGAGACAGACAGAGAGAGAGAGCGAGAGGCTATTTGTTGGTGAATAAATGCTACAACTCCTGTACAGGCTCTTAAAATGGACTAGCTATTTTCAATTTAGTTAAGAGCCACTTCTCTGAGTATTGCTCAGCACTTTGAATTAAAGTCAAATTATCAAACCGCCTAACAACATCAACATGGGAAGAGCCTAAAACTGACCAAAGGTGTGGATGCAAATTATAGTCATATGTTGAGCAATTATCATATTTTCACAAATAATCTAAAAGGAAAAAAAAAATACAGTTTAATCTCATAAAAACAGAATAACTTTCTTTCGCATTTCAATTTAGCTAAATAATAATTTTACATTAGAGTCAAATTAAATTTGTTCATTCATTTATTCAGCTTGTTTTAGACTCATATTTGATCAAAACTGTAATTACCTAAAAGGAGAATTTTAAATTACATTCATTTTGAGTGTAGTAGTACCTTAGTTTAGTCATTTATCTTTTTAAGTTCCTGTCAAATGATCTACTCAGATGCTGTAAAAACAACACAAACATTTCTGGCAAACCAAATTCGAAAAGCGGACAGATCATACTGGCAGAAGTACTCGGTTTAAAGTGGAGTGTTCACATGCTGGTGAGAAGCTCTGACATCTGAGAGTCAGAGTTGCATTAATGTATGTTGTAGATGGAAATTCAAGATATGTCCAAAGCAGAGGGATACAGATCAAAGCTTTAGGAGTAGCCAAGTAAGTGAACCTTGGGTTTAGATATGTATTTTCAACATCAAAAAAAGAACCTCAATGCTCAAACAAACATGGATGTTTTGATAAAGGTTGTTTTAGATTTTCCTTTTATGCATCTTTGTCAAAACACAATAATGTAAAAATAGTTTTAACAACCATGTATTTGAATGTAAAAACTGGCTGGGAAAAAATTGAGGCTTGAAAAAAAATATTGGTGGCTGAGGTACATACAGACATGTGTGTGTGTGTGTGTGTGTGTGTGTGTGTGTGTGTGTGTGTGTGTGTGTGTGTGTGTGTGTGTGTGTGTGTGTGTGTAATCTACATCTGCAAATTACAGCCATGTCTGTCACACAGCCTCTACTTACGGACCATGTGCACACGACGACCATGTGCTGTGTGTGTTGTGTGTGTTGTGTGTGTGTGTGTGTGTGTGTGTGTGTGTGTGTGTGTGTGTGTGTGTGTTATAGTAAGATACACCTCATAACTCTTTATAAGTGCTATTCTCTTTGGCTGTGAACCAGTTCTATCCAAGTCCCAATGCAATGCTGAACACACACACACACACACACACACACACACACACACACACACACACACACACACACACACACACACACACACACACACACACACACACACACACACACACACACACACACACACACACACACACACACACACACACACACACACACGTCCCTGTTTTTACCTTACAAGGACAGGTCCCTTATGTGCTACAGAAGGTGTTTAAACTTCTAATACAGATGAAGCAAGCTTACATTTTAACACATAATTACCTTGCATATAACAGCTAACTCTCTAATTGAAATGAAGCGTTTAAATAGAGACTGCCGAGCTGTGAATCTCACATGTGACTGAGGAGACAACAATGAGACCAGTTCAAACACAAGGGCTGAGCAAGACGCCTTCAATTTGCCATAAACCAACATGATGAATGTCTCATTGACCTTTTGTGTTTGTAAATGCATTTATTCAAACTGGCTGTCATTTTGAAGCCTTACCCCTTTAGTGCACCCAAGAAAATCATGAATCTCTAAACGACTGAATTTAACAGATCATTTAAATCCTTCAGACAGACTGTCAACTAGTCAGAATCACACATTTTCCTGAGATGGGTTTAAAATCTGTACGGCATACAACACCCTCTGTTCTTGGACAATTATTTAAGATAAGGAAAAAACTACCGCCCAATAAAAACCTTTAACAGGGAAAGAATGGAAGAAACCTCTGAAAAGTATCAGGGGGGGATCAATCTCCAGACGGACAGACGGGAAATAGATTTTGCACGACCAGAGTAGATCAACAAGTAAAATAACAGTATAGACATTTAGAATGTATGTTAAAATGTGAAGCCATCATGTGATCTGCTCAGGTTTAAGACTGCCAAGCTTCTGAGAACAAACTCGTCCTCCCAAAACGCCCCCGCAGGAGCTGTTCCTGGCACCAGCACTGAAGGTGGAGGCTGATACTCCTTCAACTGGAAAACCAATCGCCATGGTTTCCAAGCTAAAACACACACATACACACACATACACACGGCCAGTTTACTTGCCCAGCCTCCTGCAGTGGTACCATGTGTTTTCAATGAGCACCAGGAGGTCAAGTTACATTATGACTACCTCTGCTGACAGCTAACTAGTACCAGCTGTGGAGGACCCAGAAGGGCGGGGGGGTTAAATTGAAGTTTTTTTGAAAAATGTATGTTGATTAGGCTGATGGATGCAGAGTTTTATCTAATTTTCCCACTTTAGTTCCCTCAGTTCAACTTCATGGCAGTTTTAATTGAAAGTTTGCTATATATATATATTTACAGTTTACAAACCTACGAGATGTGGGTGGTGTTTTATTGGACAACCTGGGTTCTTGCCATAAGTCCGTTACATGTTTCCTTTTATACAATGCCAGGTAGGGCTGGCTTTTTTATAATTTTAATCAAGAACTCAACTTTTGTTTAATGTGGGAAAAACGTAAATAAACGTTTTGTGCACATTTCAACAATTTGATTTTCACTACGTGAACATCCGATGCCTTAGTACTGATATTGTATTATTGGTATAAACAATATCATTAATCGTATAATGATGAGCAGCTGCCCGGCATTAAGTTAATCTAGATTTATCCAATCCTGACAGTGTCTGATAGCCCAAGAGGGGGCCACACAGGGCTTAACATGGGTTAACGCTGAATCCAAATATTTAGTCCATAAAACAAGATCAAAAGATCAACGGTTGGATTATGTAATAGCTCATCTGCTGGCAGCGGGAATGTAGGCCATCCAGTGGGCACCGAGTTAGCCCTGTTAGGCCCCATTTGGGTATGTAGTATGAACAGGCTAATGAACTAGAAAATAATCTTTTTATTCAGAAAGATGTGGTGTGATGCTGATAGGAGAATGTTGTTACTCACATAGAAAAAATAGTGTTATTTCAGGAAAAGAGAAAAAAGGAAATGTGAAAGTTTCTTCCTTCCTTGCCCTCTTCAGCTCTTCCTTCCTTATTTTCCTTCCTGTTTCCTTCTTTCTCTCTAACTGTTTGGAGTTATTTCAGTAAGAGAGAAAGAAGGAAATGTGAAAGGACATAACAAAGGAACAGTTAAAGGGAGCAAGGAAGGAAGAAACTTTAAAGAGGAAAAAAATTGACATTTTGGGAGACGGGAACAAGCAAAAATAAGCTAACGATACAGTAAAAGGAAAAGGGTGAAATGAGAAAACAATAAAAATAAAAAAAATGGGGAGAAATCATTCCCTAATTATAGCAGATTATTATCAGGCAGACTGTTAGTGCAGCTTGTCTTGTTGATTGACTGCTGCAGAAATGTGATGAAGATAAAATCTGGCGATGAACAGGTGTTATTTTAAAGCCGACTGAGGAGGAACAGTTGTCCATAACAGTCTTTGTTGCCCATGCGCGCGCACACACACACACACACACACACACACACACACACACACACACACACACACACACACACAGTCTCCACTAACAGACCACAGAGACGGATGTCAGCCCAGTATGCAGATATCTATCTTAAAATGTAAAGAATATAATATACAGAGAGCTGATAAAGATTCTAGTCGATCAGCAGGAAATGAACGTGGAACTTTTACAATAATCGATTAATGGCTTATTACAATATAATATAATACTAATATAACATGACTTGCTGCTTTTTCTTTTTCCAACAAGATAATAAACTGAATATCTTTGGGTTTTCTGACGTGTTGAACTTGAATCCAGAAAATGATCGTCCACTTGGTTACTGTGGATCTCGTGGCTGGTATTTACCAACCTGGTGACCAATTGTAAGGCAACGTCCAGGTGATAAACACAGACAGTTTGTTTATTTCAGTATTTATTGGGGATTCCCATTAGCTTTTACGAGGAAAAAACAAACTTAATCTACAACAACTTTATGTTATTATAAGGGGACAACATTGAGCACAAGATCTCCCTGCAATGAAATGATTATAAGTAATAAGCACAACACCACCAGGCCAACACAGCATTGTTTTGAGAGTTGTAACTGGGCCATCCTTTCCCCACACCAGACTCCCATTGAAACTTCTCCATGTGATGGTTCCCTGCTTGTCTGCATCACTCCCTCATCTTGGAAAAGATTTGTGAAGACATTTTTTAAAACAAACACAAATTGCTCTTCCATTCGGCATGCATGCAAAACACCAATTAAAACAATTTTGATTGTGAATAACCTAATTAAGCATTGCATTCCTGCAGTCAAACCAATAAAAAAAAGTTGAATATCCATAAAAGCAGAGGTGTTTGTCTGAATGTTTTGCAGCCGAATTGACTTTAAAGTTCATGTTGTTCAACCACATTAAAGTTTTTTGTTTCTTTTAATGAATTCTGCATGCTTTGCATCTTTCATATAAAACCTTACAGTCACATAAGGGAGTCTGGTGCTGTCACTCCATCACTCCACCCACTCCCTGCAGAACATTACCCCACAATTTACCCTTTTTATCTCCACACACACACAGCTGGTGTTTTAATACTAACATGTACCTGGACATAGTTGCTTTCGCAGTACTCTGCTACTCTTTCCAGGTTGGTGAAACTGTCCAGTAAAGATCTCCGTCCTGCAGGAATTTCCTCCTCCAGCAGCATTTGCAGCTCCGCCATCTTTGCATGCTTTTACTACTGACGGCCGCTGACTGGATGCATCCCGGTGCCTTCAAGGAATGTGGGCAATTTCACAACTGTACCCCCAGAAAAACATGCATTTGGGTTTTTTTTTCTATGAGATGTGGATTTAAATGGAAGAGGATCATGCCAATTAGTATATTATCATCAATGTGTGCAGTAATAAAGAGACACAGCAAATTAGAGTAGTCCTATCTCATTTTCATCCTGCAGTTTTCTGTTGACAAAGTTCACTTGAACGCTCCATTAAAGTGATGGAGTTAAATATACCTGGAGATAATTTGCTTTTTCAATAAGGAATTCAACAAGTGTGTCTTTATTACTGCACAAATTGATGATCATAGGTAAATGGTGTGAGCTAAATAGACTGCATTTAGGCAGAGACAAAGTTGATGTCAAACTAGTGCAGTACAGAAGCATGAAAATAAAATACTACATTTAAGTAAGAACCTCAAAAAATGATCTCCAGGTATCTAATTATTACATATATTTAACTCCATCACTTTAATGGAGCGTTCAAGTGAACTTTGTCAACAGAAAACTGCAGGATGAAAATGAGATAGGACTACTCCATTGATAAGCTTGACAATTTTAAGCTTGAATTTTGAAAATTGTCCAGATTATCAATGGAGTAGTCCTATCTCATTTACATCCTGTTTTCTGTTGATTTTTTTTCTATGAGATGTGGATTTAAATGGAAGAGGATCATGCCAATTAGTATATTATCATCAATGTGTGCAGTAATAAAGAGACACAGCAAATTAGAGTAGTCCTATCTCATTTTCATCCTGCAGTTTTCTGTTGACAAAGTTCACTTGAACGCTCCATTAAAGTGATGGAGTTAAATATACCTGGAGATAATTTGCTTTTTCAATAAGGAATTCAACAAGTGTTGCTTGTGAAGCTATAATTAAATCAATGGGCAATGGGAGAAATACCTGAACCTAATTTTTTGAGGTTCTTACTTAAATGTAGTATTTCCTTTTCATGCTACTTTATACTTTATACTTTATACTTTGTATTGTACTGCACTACATTTAAACATAGTTTGACATCAACTTTGTGTGAGTGAGAGTGTTGAAGTGTCCTTGAGCAAGACACTGAACCCCTAACCACCCCTGTTGAGCAGGTTGGCACCTTGCATGGCAGCCTCTGCCTAAATGCAGTCCATTTAGCTCATACCATTTACCTATGAAAATGATTTAAATACATCTTCCACCACTGAAAATTGTCAAGATTATCAATGGAGTAGTCCTATCTCATTTACATCCTGCAGTTGTCTGTTGACAAAGTTCACTTGAACGCTCCATTAAAGTGATGGAGTTAAATATACCTGGAGATAATTTGCTTTTTCAATAAGGAATTCAACAAGTGTCTCTTTATTACTGCACAAATTGATGATAATGTGCTAATTGGCATGATCCTCTTCCATTTAAAGCCACATCTCATAGAAAAAAATCAACAGAAAACTGCAGGATGTAAATGAGATAGGACTACTCCATTGATAAGCTTGACAATTTTAAGCTTAAAATTGTCCAGCTTATCAATGGAGTAGTCCTATCTCAATTACATCCTGCAGTTTTCTGTTGACAAAGTTCACTTGAACGCTCCATTAAAGTGATGGAGTTAATGATGCGGAGCGTTCATGGACTACTCCATTGATAAGCTGGACAATTTTCAGTGGTGGAAAGATGTATTTAAATCATTTTCATAGGTAAATGGTATGAGCTAAATAGACTGCATTAAATCATTAGATACCTGGAGATCATTTTTTGAGGTTCTTACTTAAATGTAGTATTTTCTTTTCATGCTTCTTTATACTTTGTATTGTACTGCACAAGCTTGACAATTTCAAGCTTGAATTTTGAAAATTGTCCAGCTTATCAATGGAGTAGTCCTATCTCATTTTCATCCTGCAGTTTTCTGTTGACAAAGTTCACTTGAACGCTCCATTAAAGTGATGGAGTTAAATATACCTGGAGATAATTTGCTTTTTCAATAAGGAATTCAACAAGTGTATCTTTATTACTGCACAAATTGATGATAATGTGCTAATTGGCATGATCCTCTTCCATTTAAAGCCACATCTCATAGAAAAAAATCAACAGAAAACTGCAGGATGTAAATGAGATAGGACTACTCCATTGATAATCTTGACAATTTTCAGTGGTGGAAGATGTATTTAAATCATTTTCATAAGTAAATGGTATGAGCTAAATAGACTGCAAGGTGCCACTCTGCTAATAAGGAGCGGTTAGGGGTTCAGTGTCTTGCTCAAGGACACTTCAACACTCTCACTCACACAAAGTTGATGTCAAACTATGTTTAAATGTAGTGCAGTACAATACAAAGTATAAAGTATAAAGTAGCATGAAAAGGAAATACTACATTTAAGTAAGAACCTCAAAAAATTAGGTTCAGGTATTTCTCCCATTGCCCATTGATTTAATTATAGCTTCATTCTACTATTGAACTTCTTAGGCTCATGATGTTGACCAACCTCTGCAGACATGGGATTATATTAATTATTAAATAAAGTAATGCTGCTGACTTGTTTCTTGGAGCAGCAGCACCATCCTGTGGTCAAAAGCTGTGAAACAAAAACAACCGGTGACAGGTGATACTGTACATTTATTTATTTACAAAATCACACTCAGCAAAACAAAGTGCTAGATCGCATTTTGTACAAAAACGTACATTAAATGAACAAGATAACTGACTTTGCGTCAGACAGACAGAAAGTCAGGGAGAGGTTTGCAGACTTTCAAGCAGGGATATCCAGATTCTCGTCTCCTCTTGGGAATCCCTCCACTTCCATTGCCATCAAAAACTCTGCAAAAAAATACAAAAAAAATCACATCCTTATTCAATATTAATATATATATGTGCATACATTTGCAAAAATCTGTGTCTCATGCACAAGTTTCCCTTTTCTCTCTCTTTTATCTATCTATCTATCTATCTATCTATCTATCTATCTATCTATCTATCTATCTATCTATCTATCTATCTATCTATCTATCTATCTATCTATCTATCTATCTATCCATCCATCCATCCATCCATCCATCCATCCATCCATCCATCCATCCATCCATCCATCCAACATACTGGCCTCCCTTCACTGATCTTTATCCTGACCCTGATGAAGCCTTGGTCTAACAATAGAGTTGCTCCTTACACTATAAAGTGTTGCTTTAGACTTGATGAATATATTACTATTTGTCTTTTAAACACCTCTAGTGTTTAAGCCATCATCCATATCTTGAATTTGCTTCGACTTGGTTCAATACATGTCTTTTACCAAAGATTTAACCTGTCAGTAATGTACAGCACAATATCTCCACCCACCTTCTGTGTAGTCGACGTCGGGCCGGGTGGAGACGACCGCCCAGGCCAGGCCCACCAACAGCGCCACCACCAGGTTCACCACAATCCACGGCCGCAGGATCTGCTGCTCTGAACCTGGAGGCCTGGAGGAGGAGGGAGTAAATACAATACAGTACATTACATTATAATATAATACAATACAATATAGTAAATATGCTGCAGTACAAAGATATGGAACGCAACATAAGTTCTCACCACAGAGTCTCGTTGGCTGTGGGATAGAGGTTGATGCGATCGCTGGTCATTTGCTGACTGAGGGACAGGATCAGGGCTATGAAATATACTGAACACAGAGAGAAGTAGTTTTTTGTAACACATCATCATTTTACAATTCACTTCATATTCTTTGTCTTGTCTCACTTACAGAAAGAAGCCAGAGCAGCAGGGTCCAGAGTGATGAAGCCTCTCAGTGCCATGGAGGCTTTGGCCAGGTTCACTCTGCAGGTGAGACCAAATATGAAGTTGTTAGACGCCACAAATTCAACGTAATTATACTTTACTTGAGTGTTTTCATTTTATGAAACTTTATACTTCTATGCAACTTCATCTTCGAGGCAAATATTTTTTCTGCACCACATTTGTCAAGAAGATTAGATTTTCAGAACACAGTTTTCATCATGTAGCTCCAGATGTGATGATTTTATAGAATAAAGTGTTCCTTTATGTATTGTGAAAATTATCCTACTATTTAAGCTAAATTAACTATTTAATTGCTTCATCACAAATCTGAAAAAATCTGTTTTTCTGGGCACAATTAAAGTTAACCTTTAAGAAATACATGGTTCTCCTACAAACAAATTATGATTTTATAGGATATGATGCATTAGATAAAACTGCCCAGCAGTATATTAAGAAGTTAAAATCAGCAAAAACCTTAAACATTTACAGCAGCAAAATGAAACATGCACATTATAATGCAGCAGTTATATTAATCCAAAGCAAGATATTTAACAGTAAAACACTGACACTTTTGATGATTATTTACAGTGGCATATCAGAGACTTGGTGTCATACTGTTGTATTGTGAAAAAAAATTAAAAATGCTACAATAACACACAAACTCAGAGATCCACAGACCTGTCGAACGCCGACACGGTGCTGATGGCCAGCAGCAGGTAGAGCAGAGACTGAGCTGGGTAGGCCAGTGGGTGATACTGCTGCAGCAGGTTGGGCAGCATGGTCATCTGCTCACCCGCCAGCACATACACAACAATGATGTTCCACACCGCGTAGCCGGCCAGGAACCCGTGAGAGAACAGACCAATCACCCTGCAGAGGGAGAACACACACACACACAAACCACAATACAACATGTAAGAGAGGAGTTATCTAATAGTATATACTGTGTGTGTGTGTTTGTGAGTGTGCAGACCTGAAGCTGCTGTGGACCCTCATAGCGACGTCTCTGGTGTTCCAGATCTGTCTGGGGTCAATGTAGTCATCCATCATCTCTGAGTGTCGGTGCTGCTCAACTCGCTCTGCTTGGAAACGCCCTGCACACACACA
The DNA here is from genome assembly GCF_027596085.1 of Anoplopoma fimbria. Classification (NCBI taxonomy): domain Eukaryota; kingdom Metazoa; phylum Chordata; class Actinopteri; order Perciformes; family Anoplopomatidae; genus Anoplopoma; species Anoplopoma fimbria. The sequence goes on along the minus strand of NC_072464.1, from coordinate 19,772,882 downwards.
CACACACACACACACACACACACACACACACACACACACACACACACACACACACACACACACACACACACACACACACACACACACACACACACACACACACACACACACACTTGTTTATGTAAAGGAAGCAGATGTTTTGAGCATTATTTTATTTCTGACTTTCAATCCCCATCGAATGCCTCTTGGATGCATCTACGCTTCTTTATGAGATCAGCCGAAGCGTAAAGTGACTAAAACAAACCAAATCCTTGTTGGTTAAAAACAATAAGTAATGTATTATCTTATGAACCCTAGAACAATCGTGTGGGTTTGCTCTTAAAAACTGTTTCTTTTAAGATATTTGCCTGAAGCCATTACAAAATACAAACTACATGAAGAGAAGAGTATGGTACTTCAAATTATGTTGATTTATTCACTACAGTTTATGTAAATTCTAATTTTCTCTTTAAAAAAATGATTATCATTAAATGTTTGCAATGTTTTTGTTGTTGTTGTTGGACAAAGACATATAAAAAAAGGAATAATAGAAATAATTGTTAGCAAATTGTGGGTTGTATTCACTGAATCACACAATACAGCAGTGGTCGTTGCAGACACACCTGGCGGAGATCTGCACTCTAATGAGTTATCCTCTATAGTTGTGTTTGTTTTCACTGCCAGCCTATACTTTCACACTCACTGTTTCTCTCCACAAAGACTTTGCCGACCGGCTGGCTGTGTCCGTGTGGGGCGGAGAACAGGGAATGCTGGGGGATCGGGGACTGGGCGTCTGAGGTGATATCGTCGTCCTCGGCTCCCAGATCATTGCTGTAGTGCTCCGGAGCCTTCGCCTTCCTGCCACGTGATTTAAGAAACCTACATGTTTATCCCTTTGTGTGGGTGGAGACTGAAATACCTCAACAACCATTGGATCGATTGTGATGAAATGTGGTTTAGAAATTCCCTTCAGAATTAATTACAATAGTTTTGGTGATCCTTTGACTTTTCATCTGGTGCCATCATCTGTTCAACATTCTCATTAACTCATTAAACTCACTTCTTCCTTTTTGTCTTTCGGGTTACAGCAACAGTCATTTCTTCTCCGTCCATGTCATGCTCGGCCATGTTACCATTTGGCACGTCAGCATTCTCTGCTTCCTGATCTGAACAAAACAAAACGTGACAAGAAACATGAGGTATATTTTCAATTCAAACAAAACCTGTTAGCTGAATACAATCTATATTTTACTTTGACATGTTCATTCGGAAGAACAGAACCGAACAGTTCCCTTCACTTCATGAAACACCCTGGATTCAGGGATTTGATGATTTTCTAACCTTTTCATTCATTCTTGTTGGTTCCATAATGTGTTTAAAGTAAACTTTATTGGCAAAATCTGTTTTATCCACAAAATATAACTGAAATAGTGAAATATCTCAACAACTACTGGATGGATGAAATGTGGTCCAGACATTCATGTTTCTGTAAATGGGATGTAATAACCTCATTAATCCTCTGACTTTTCATTTAACTCCATCGTGAGGTAAACATCTGAATCAAAACACTTCAATACTAACAACTGTCAAATACTTTAGTTTGAAAAAAATACCTAAAAAAACTAATAGCTGTACTTTTTACTGCTAATTAACAAATGCTAGCATGGCAACAAGACAAAGCTGGTGAACATGAGAAACATATGCTGCTAATTATGAGCATATTAAGGTCAAAAGTCAGAAATACTATTCTGCTTCTACAAACAAGCTGCTGCATAAAGTGTACTCCTAAGTACAGCATCACAAAGTTCCAAGCATGTGTGTGTAGACTCTTAAACCAAAACTTCTCCTTGCAAAATTTCCACCTGTGGGGCAGCCAAAAGCAGGGGGGAGACAGGAAATACCACGGGTAGGATTGTAAACACACTTTACAGTCAGTAACATCTGTCAATCAGCATCACTCTGTCTCTGCATGATTGTATTGTTTCACCATGCAGTCATAAAACAAGAATGTAAACAAACAGTGAGAGGCCGGTCTCAAACTGTCCTTATAACAAAGCTTCAATCAGACTGAACTCTGTGAGAAGCGAAGGAGGCGAGTCAATTCTTGATCCAAACCAAATGTGCCCCGCTCTGTTCCACATTGAAAATCAATTAATTTGAATTTGTCTTGTTGCATATCTTTTCCCCAATTTGCACCCTTGACAACATTTTTTTGTCGGAACAGATAACAAAGATGGAGGTTAACAAAGATGGAGGTACTTGTGTGGGGAATAAAACGTAACCCCTCCTTCTGCTGTTTATTTAACACAAACACATGTTAAGTGCAGGTTCTTAAAAAAGGTGGCGTGGTTAACAGTCTGTGCAGTGTTTCTACCTATAGTAGGCGCCCTCTTCTTTTTCTTCTTCTTCTGTGGTGCTGGATCCTGCGGCTCTGGAGTCAAAGGGTCTCTGCTGTCAGAGTGGCTCCTATCGGTCACTTCCTCCATCTCCACCTCCAGACCAACTGTAGAGGAACAAAATATAGTAAAGTAGAATAGAAGACAATAGAGTGTGGTGTGGAGCAGAAGGTGTCACCTCTCACCTTCTCCATGCTCCTCTCCATCGATTGCTTCCTTCTTCGGCTTCTTCTTCTTGCTCTTCACGGTTGGCATGGCTTATCTGTGATAGGATCAACAGTTCAAAACGGCCCTAATGAATAAAATCAATCATCGGATCTGACAGCATCTAACATCCCTTTTTAGAGTTTTTTTTTGTGTATTTAGGTCAGTTAATTACCGTTAAATGAGGATCTTGAGGTGGCTGGATGGTGATGCCTGTTTGAGATAATTGGATTAAGCTGAGCTTTGAGGACAGCTGGTGGAACGAGGCCTCAGGAAACACACCACAAAGGATATTTTAAACGTTACCTAAAGAGAGTTCTGCTTTGTAATCCATTCTAAGACTGTACACTGCAGCATGGCAGCATTTTACATTTTTAAATGATGATTTCTGTGTTCCTGTATGGCTTTCTGAGATAGACTTTGCCAGTGTAAGGTATGTTGATTAGATCCCTGTGTGAACATCCATCCATTCATCCATTTTCCGTAACCTGCTTATCCAGTTAAGGGTTGCAGGGGTGCTGGAGCCGATCTCAGCTGTCATTGGGTGAAGGCAGGGTACACCGAGGACAGGTCGCCAGCCTATCACAGGGCTGACATATAGAGACAAACAACCATTCACACTCACATCCACACCTACGGGCAATTTAGAGTCTTCAATTAACCTAAGCTGCATGTCTTTGGACTGTGGGAGGAAGCCGGAGAACCCGGAGAGAACCCACGCTGACACGGGGAGAACATGCAAACTCCACACAGAAGGTCGTCCAGCCCGGGAATTGAACCCAGGCCCCTCTTGCTGTGAGGCGACAGTGCTAACCACTACACCACCGTGCAGCCCTGTGTGAACACTGAAACCAAAATAACCTACATTTTGGTTTTAAACTGAAGTATTCCTTGTTCATGTTCACAATCATCTGAAACATTACACTACTTTACATTTGGCACTTTTAATACTTTTATCTAAAGCTTACTTAACCCCAAATTTGGGCTTCTGTGTCTGGCTCATGGACACTTTAACATTTAAGGAAGATGAGCTGGGGATCAAACCACCAATCCTATGATTAACTGACCAAAGATACAGACTCATATGTTTTTACTGTGATTTAATTGTCCAGGTAAGAGTGAACTTGGTGGGTTTTTCTAAAATCTGCATTAAATTCTCTTAAGAAGGGGCCAAATACATATTTCAATCCTTGGCTATACAATAATGTTGAATTGTTTTCTATTGTAGTAAACTATAGGCTGATAGTAAACATTTTGAGCAACACACTTCGCTTTCCTGCCGAGAGAACAATGAAAAGTTTAACACCATTCTCATGTATGTCTTTTGAATAAGAAGCTACAACCAGCAGCCAGTTACATAAAGACTGGGAACAGGGGGAAGCTAACTGGCGGCTGAATGTGCCATGTGTGGTGACTATCGTCTCATGTGACTCTCAGCAAAAGAGCCAATAAGCTTATTCCTGAAAATTGTCACAATAATCTTTTTTAAGTGTAATTGAATTTTTTATGATATCAGTCACTGCCTTGAAAAGTACATTCATGGGACTGACATGTCAGTACATGTGGTTCTTGTTTACAGACCATAGCTGGTTCATCAGCTGCCCTAACAAAGTACATATGGTTGCATGCAGTATGCATTTAATTATATTAGGCATACTACTTTGAACTTTGACCCTCCTGCACATATATCTAATGCCTCAAGCGTTGTGGGTCATAATAGCCAGAAAAGCACGCTGGCTTGCATACTGCAAAAAGGGACCAGATGCAATAGGACATCCTGGTATTTTGGGAAAACTGACAAAACTGACATTTCCTGTTTCAAACCACATATGTGATATGTTTACCATACACCCAATCATTTATGTCCACCACGTGGTATCTCTTGACAACACTGCACCCTCAGGCTCTGCATTACAAGTTCATTTTTATTTAAAGTTTAGCACTAAAGGTGCATGAAAACTGTACATAGTGCCAACAGTATCCAACAGGAGGAACAGTAAAGGGTTAAAAGAAACAATTATTATACAACTTTTCCCAGTTTTCTCAGTTAAAAGTTTTACACTCAATGATGAACACCTTTTCTCCTTAAAAACAAAACAATAATCATCACAGTCAATGTTTTCTTAATTTTAATGTCACCAAAATACATAAAACATGAAAGGTAAGATGCTGCACAATGAAGACTGAATATGTTAAGCTCTAGATAAATTAATTAATTAATAATTGCTAAATTATAACTTCACTTTGGCTCAATGCTTTTTTAAATGATGACCTTAAAAAAGTATTTCTAATTCTACACTCTGCTCACCTGTGCAGCTGACTTGGTCGGTGGCTCTGAAGAAACAGACAATCACCACCTCCCCCTTCTGTCTCTGATCTTAACACGCTGAGGGAGAGTGTCTTAGGACGAGCCTCAGTGTAAAATCTCACCCTCCTTTCCTTTATTTTTCTGCTTCTGTTTAATCCCAAAAGGTGGATTAAAGATGGCTGGTTCCCTTTAAAATCTTTCAAACTTGATCCAAAAGCGTGGAGATAAAGTGAAGCAGGAAGGACAGCTTGCTTTAAGACTCGTCCTGGGGTTTCAGAGTGGCAGGTGGATCATGTGCTGAGCCGCGTCAGCCTCAGGGAGCTTTGTGGTTGGTTGATGTCACCTGCTGGTAGTGCTCCAAGGTAGCCATGCATGCTAATAAGCCCTCACTCTGCTCTCCTGCCAACCTTGTCTTCAACAGATCCAAACGACTCTTTACTCACAAATAGGCAGACTTCTTAAACTTTTTTTTTTTTTTTTTTCTTTCATTGATGATGTTCTACCTTTTTCCCTACAAATGAATGCCAAAACTGCAATGTTAGTAATGAACCATGAATATTTTAGATACTATATTTGTCGAAAAAGTTTTTGGTCCTGGCAAAGAAAAAGGTATTAGCCTACTGGCTTCCATGTGAGAATGAATTCAGCTTTGGTCACAATTAGTGCTGCCCTAGGCCAAATAAACTCTTTATTTGATTGATCTGTAAAACCAAGTTTAGAATCAGACAAAAACACCCCTTTGAATCTTGTGTTTACCAGAGAAGTGCTCATACGTTTATTGGAAATAAGTCATTCAGTATGAAAAAGGATAAAAAAAATGACCAAAATGACTGATTAGTCAATTAAACAACTTAGACTAAGAGTGGTGAGTATAACATGACTATTGTCTATTTTCTGAGAAAATATACACGATGGCAGACATTTTAATATGAATATCAAGTGCGTAATTTAAATTTCCTCTTAGGAACACACATCTTCTAAAAAGACACTAATGGTACGTTAATCATGCGCTTTAAACAATGCATACAATATGTGCATAAACTGTAGTGGATTTGTCACTTCACATGACATCGTGACCTGAAGAGTGTGTTTCATTTCATTTAAAGTCAGTTTGATACGATTGTTGACTCTAAATACTTTAACACCGATGAGTCTCAGCAGTTGAGAAAGAAGTGAGCTATAACTCTTTGTCATGTCTAAGCAGGTGCGCTGGTTCTGTCTGAGGTTAGTAGGACAAAGTTAAAACCTTCACACCACAAAAACCAGGTCAACACATCCAATCCTATTACACCCACCCACACACACCCACACACACACACACGCACACACACACGCTACGAGGAAGGCTCAGGGTAGTACTTCTTGAAGAGGTGAGTTTTCAGTAAAACTTTATCAATCCCTCTAAGAACAACGGTGCAGCAGCTCGTCACCAATGTCAACAAATACAGACACAATAAATAGGAAAATAAAAAACACAAAGCTAAAATATCAGTTGTGGAGAGTAATTAAGTACATCTACTATAGTACTGTACTTAAATACACATTTTGAGGTACTTACTTGAGAATTTCCATTTTTTTTCCTTCACTACATCTAAGAGGGAAATAATGTACTTTTAACTGCACTGCATTTATTTTGATAACTTGATAAAGGCATTATATAAAGTAATTAAAATTAGCTCCACCTTTTCCAGCTGTACCATTAAAGGTTTTATAACATTCAGAAACACTAGATATCACACTAAAGCACCAGCATCTCGGACACAGCCACAGAGGAGGATTCTCTGCTCGGGACGTCATTACTCCACTAAATCTTAACGTAGCTAATATCTGTTTGCTGGTAATGTTCAAAATATAAAGTCCCTTTAAAGGGATTAACATGCATGCATCAAATAATATATTTCCAAGTTTTTTCTGATAAGGTCAACGAGTACTGTAATTTTTGGTACTAAAAGCATATTTTGATTTTGGCAGCTCATTCTTAACTGTGGTATTACTGCTTTTACTTTGGTACAATATCTGAGAACTTTATCATTTTTGTTATTTCACCTTATAAAGAACATGTAGTCACATTATCTACCTTCTTATCCGCCTCACTGCATCATGTTATCTGTTATGTTGTGTTACACTGACCACCACTTGCTGCTGTTTGTGTAGATGACAGTAAAGCTGAATGGTGCAGTGAGAAAACACTAATCCTCCTGTTAAATCGGCTGAGCTACAGCTGTCCTGCAGAGGATTAACCTGACAAACAGAGAGACAGAGAGAGAGAGAGAGAGAGAGAGAGAGAGAGAGAGAGAGGGGGGAGGGAGACAATTGTACCCACATGATTGTATCTTGATCTTTAATTAGAACAAATATATATATGTTTGTATGTACATGTTCATTTTTATTCTAAATAAAACAAACATGTCATGCTTTTCTTAAAGCTGCCGTAAATTGACAGCATAGAGTTTCAGAGATGGAAACTTCAAAACTGGTTGAGTAAGACTGTTGTCAAGTGCTGTGGATCAGTTCCACTCAGTTAATGGGAGCTTTATAGTGAGTTACAGCTCATTGTTTATCAGTCTGACCAACAACTTTACTGTACCGTTGCACTCACTGCTCTCGTACTGAGAAGAAGCAGTAAAAACCCATTGTATACTATACCTGATCAGCAGCAAACGGCAACACGGTTTGAGACTAGCCAGTGAACAGAGCGGAGTATTTAGCAGCTATAAGAGACAGATATTTCCCTCAGGAGATGGTGGAGACCAAAAACAGAGCAAAAAGAGAGTGAATATATGACTAACATTTATCAGGTCGACACTAACAAAACTCAAAATGAATGATAATGTTGCTCTGTGAGTGCTTGATGTGAAAATAAAAATCAGTTTGCTTGCAAGTTCAAACACAGTAAAGAAATGCCAAATAACCTATTAAACCCGAATAATTAACCTATTAATTATCTCACAACCCCTCATGTAACGTGTCACTAGTTCTACAGGATCCCCTGGACAGAAAGAAGGAAATCCTTTGCAAACATCAGAGTTAGAGGAGGGTTTACAGGTGAGGTGCCACAGCAGTTATTGAGGCAGTTTCTACTTCCACCTACACAAATCCAGTTATTAACATAATGAAAATACATATGATTAGTTAAGATACTGACATAAATAGTATCAAAAACAAGGTTTGATTCCATAAACATTAACTTTAACTTTAAAGTGCAGCTTTAAACAGAAGTCATGAGGTAACGTGAGACGACATTCGTCCTTTATTCTTTTAGCCTGAGTATTATTCAAGCTAGCTAGTAGGTTATTACAGAGCCTGCTATCCTGCCAACACTGATAATTAATACAAATAAAATGTAGAGGTCATTATTAAGTTAGCAAGTGCTCTGAAAAAAACATGCTGCATATAATAATTCCTCCCTGAGAAATATTTGCACAACTGAAAATATACACATTATTTCAGATTTGTTGTGCAAATTCCAAATTCCAAAGACAAAAACAAATAAGAATATCTTCTTTTTGCTCTCCATCATGTCATAACATCCTTCTTCTCATCCGTCAATATCCAGGTCGTTTCTCTTCTCCCAATGTCTTTTCCATCTCCTCCCCAGTTATTTATATATCCCTCAGTATTGTCCCCGTTTTGTCCAACACATCTCCAACTTATCTTCTTCTCTTATCTCACTCGTAGTTTTTCTTTCCCCAAACCTCCCCCATCTCCTTCTCCTCCTTTACTCATCCGTCCGGCTCCAGCTGACAGGTATCCACTGTGGTTCGTCCTGTGCATTCTGGATGATGGAGCAGAGCTGCATGCAGGCGTGCTGCAAGTCGTCGTTCACCACCGTGGTGTCGAAGAACTGTTTGTATTTGGCCTCCATCAGCCGGGACGCCTCCTCCAGCTCTGCAAAGTCATCCTCCTGCAGGAGAAACATGACGGCTACATTATCACTTCTTTATTTTTCTTTCTGCACTTGCTGCTGTAAAATGTATTATCTGTGTTGTCATGATTTTAAAAAGTCTGAGCTTTTTTATTGTCGGAGCTCTTACTGTGAACGCTCTGTTGACGGAGCAGCTGGTGATGATTCGGGCGCCTCTCCGCGTTTGTCTCAGTCTGTCTGGACTGGGAGCTTTGATGAAGATCACGTAGGGCTTCAATTTCCCAGTCCTCAGCGGCTGGATGCTCTGATGACAAAACCAACATATATAGGATTACCGTGTTAATCCACCGCTAAAAATAGTCCCCAACAAATGCACTATTTCCTCTTGTTTGTTTGAAAAAAAAAAAAAACTACAGCTATTTTTAGGATATTACTGAGTTTTTTTTAAAGAGTAAATTATATATGTATCCGTTTTTAAAAGGTTAACGCCTCCAATCGGAAGCGATGGGCTTTGAGTTTAGAGGAAAGGGGGACCTGCTGTTTTCTTGTTTTTCCCAACTTGAATTTAGTCCAATAATCAAACTATCAATGCGTCAAGGAAATAGTGGATCTTTATTATCAACGACTGAATCCATAATGAAACTCACATGTGGTTCGACATCGATGATGCACATCCGTCCTCGTTTTAGCACCTCATCAATAGCATCAGTGCTAGTCCCATAAAGCTGGCCCTTAAACTCCCCGTACTCCACAAACCTGAACACAAATCATCACACACACATGACAGAGGTACAAATACAGATCAGATACCAGTGCACTTAGAAATAATAATAAAGACAAGTAAAACACAATTAATTTAACCTAAAGGACAATAATCAATCAATCCTAATGATAATTCAGATATATTGTGCATCCAAATCAAATGTATAACTCATGTAAACAGTCAAAGGAAAAGAGAAGAGAAGCCCACCTGTGGTGACAGACCATGTACTCAAACAGCTCTTTAGTGACAAAGTGGTACTCTCTTCCCATCTGCTCCCCTGCTCTGATTGGACGAGTGGTGTCTGGAGGAACAGTTCAACAGACAATCAAGACCGGTTTGTTATTATTTACTTCACATGTTTTTAGTACATTTTTCTTCATGTGGAACTATAGATTATGACTCAGTAAATCCTCTTAAACCTAATAAGAACCATTGACCTCATACTCCTTCCTTTAGTTTGTTCCATTTCCTGTTTTGCCTCTAAGCTTAAGGTTGATATTGCTGATTATAGTAAATTAAAGTCAAATGTTTTGGTCCTCATTGGTTTAAAATGCTTTTTATACAATTATCAAAGGTGTTCAACTAACAGATGAAACTCTGTGACTCTGTCTTTCTGATTAAGAAATATTGTATCAACACACATTTTGAATGTCAACTCAGACAACTTCTGTTATTTTGTCACATTGTTATAAGAAAAAAAGTAAAACACCAACACATTGCGGTCATTCACCATGATGATTATATAATATTTTGGTTTATCAAATTGATTCACTTTAACATGACTGTAGTTGTACTCTTGTTGTTATCATTCATGTGTAAACCAAAACATAATTCTTAGAAAATCTCAAAATGTGTATTGTCTTAAATTCCATGATCTTTAACATATCACATAATAACCCATGTGAAAATTGTGAATAACGAACAATAAGAAAAAACACACAATATTATTGCTTTTATGTCTTTTCTTTCATTGTAGATTTCCACCTGTCACCATGTCACACAGATGTAAAACTGTAAACTTATATTTGTGGAGACACTTTGTATAAATATGTCGGATTTGTGGAGGTCACATACGAGGTACGGGTCCCTGGAAGGTTGAAGGGTTCAGTTTGATGAGTCTTTTCCTCAGTTCATTCACTCCAACTCTTGTAGCACCTGGGCATGGAAAAGGATATTGTAGTAAATATTGTAGAAAAATAAAAAATGAAAGAGGAACATACTGTGAGAGAAAACCGTCTGAGCTTTTAACGAAATTATGAATCAAAACGATAATTTAAAGAATTCTGTCTCACCGATGAGGATGATGAGGCGGTGGTCCTCCTGCGGGGAGCGCTGGTACAAAGTCACCTCCTCATAGGGAGTGGACAGGGCGCTGCTGTTGGGTGAGCAGGTGGTGCAGGACTGTCGTCTCCTCATGAAGGACGTCCTCCTCCAGAGACGGAAACTCTGCCGGAAACCAGCTGGTGAACACAAGTCATTCTTTCACTTATCGTATCTGTGACACAGTTACAGTATTTTTTATGTGTTAAACTGCCGACAACTCCTCAGAATGTGTAAAGTGGAGAAATTGATATACATTTTTGCAGCTTTTTACATCTATACTGTATATACAAAATCATATCTCTATATATAAACAAACTACAAATATATTCCTGGTTAAGGTTCGTTGAATTTGGAAATTCAAGTTTCTTTTTACTTTCTCAATTTTATCCAAGATCAAGTTATTTCCCTAACCTTAACCAGGAGCTGTGAGAAACTAACCATAAAGAACTTTAATAAAGTTTTAGTTGCTACGAATGGATATTATAGGAAATGAATAAAACAAGTTGTCAGCAAACATTTTGCTGAAAGGTTCAAAATTAAGATTTTGCAACATGTCAGGTATGTTCATTAAAATGTTTCAGTAACATCAAATGTGATACGAGCAGCATTATGTTGTTAATTTATTCATTTTAGTTTTTTGTCCATTAACAAACTAAGAAGTGCAAAAAGTATAACCATGCATTCACTCCCTCTGTCACTCCTTTGTGCTTATTTGTGTATAAACTGACAAAACAAACAACTTAATCAAATGTGTCTTACCCAGGTAGATTCCATCAGTAATATCAGAGTCGGCCTTTTCTGGAGGAAGAAAACATTGAAACTGTTCACTCACTTAAACTTTTAAAACAGACAACCATTAATGCATAAATAAACACCTACCAAAATGTATTTCTTCCAGCTCTGTGGAGAAGAGGAAAACAGAAGATGATGATTCATTTCAGTCTATAAAACATACTTATAGTATCATATATTCATCATTGTGTCGGACATGTTTTACCTATTATGTTGCGTTTGTCATCAGAATGTGTTCGATCATTCCCTGGAATATAGAAAAAAAAAGGTACTAATTCAAAGCTTGTTTCCACAAAGTCACAGTCACTCTAACACTGTGTGACAAAAGGTTTGGTAAATGACCAGGTATAATGTGAAGAGAAAAATGTTCCTCCACTGTGATATGTGATATGAAACAGCAGCAAATAATAATACCGTATTTTCCGCACTATAAGGCGCACTTAAAAGCCTTTAATTTTCTCAAAAAACGACAGTGCGCCTTATAATCCGGAGCAATTTATGCCACGAAGGCTGCAATATCATCTATTATCTTTATTTAATGTTTTATTATCTTTATTTAATGTTTCGCGTTTGTCACAGTCGCGGTGCAGTGACGTCACGTCATGATGTTTTCACGGATGTTTATCTGGACGGCTCATCCTCCTGTATACCGGTGTGCCGGATTACCGGCGTTTTTCACGGTACCGGTACCGGTGGACCGACCGGCTCAACCTCCTATAGCTAGCATAGCTAGAGGAGGTTGAGCCGTCTGGGAGCTAGAGGAGGCGTCCCGGTAGAATCCCGGTGACCGGGAAATAGGTTCCGGCGATCACCGCGCATTGCATGCCGGGTAGATTTTTTTTTTTTTTTTTTTTTTTTTTTTTTTTTTTTTTTTTTAAATTCACTAACTTTATTGAGACATTTGTTCATACATATAAAACACAATATATTTATATATATATGTATATATTTAAATTTTCAAGTTCTTATTTTTAAGATCTTAAGTTGATGCCACGAAGGCTGCAATATCATCTATTATCTTTATTTAATGTTTTATTATCTTTATTTAATGTTTCGCGTTTGTCACAGTCGCGGTGCAGTGACGTCACGTAATGATGTTTTCACGGATGTTTATCTGGACGGCTCATCCTCCTGTATACCGGTGTGCCGGATTACCGGCGTTTTTCACGGTACCGGTACCGGTGGACCGACCGGCTCAACCTCCTCTAGCTAGCATAGCTAGAGGAGGTTGAGCCGTCTGGGAGCTAGTGGAGGCGTCCCGGTAGAATCCCGGTGACCGGGAAATAGGTTCCGGCGATCACCGCGCATTGCATGCCGGGTAGATTATTATTTTTTTTTTTTAAATTCACTAACTTTATTGAGACATTTGTTCATACATATAAAACACAATATATTTATATATATATGTATATATTTAAATTTTCAAGTTCTTATTTTTAAGATGTTAAGTTGATGCCACGAAGGCTGCAATATCATCTATTATCTTTATTTAATGTTTTATTATCTTTATTTAATGTTTCGCGTTTGTCACAGTCGCGGTGCAGTGACGTCACGTGATGATGTTTTCACGGATGTTTATCTGGACGGCTCATCCTCCTGTATACCGGTGTGCCGGATTACCGGCGTTTTTCACGGTACCGGTACCGGTGGACCGACCGGCTCAACCTCCTATAGCTAGCATAGCTAGAGGAGGTTGAGCCGTCTGGGAGCTAGTGGAGGCGTCCCGGTAGAATCCCGGTGACCGGGAAATAGGTTCCGGCGATCACCGCGCATTGCATGCCGGGTAGATTTTTTTTTTTTTTTTTTTTTTTTTTTTTTTAAATTCACTAACTTTATTGAGACATTTGTTCATACATATAAAACACAATATATTTATATATATATGTATATATTTAAATTTTCAAGTTCTTATTTTTAAGATGTTAAGTTGATGCCACGAAGGCTGCAATATCATCTATTATCTTTATTTAATGTTTTATTATCTTTATTTAATGTTTCGCGTTTGTCACAGTCGCGGTGCAGTGACGTCACGTGATGATGTTTTCACGGATGTTTATCTGGACGGCTCATCCTCCTGTATACCGGTGTGCCGGATTACCGGCGTTTTTCACGGTACCGGTACCGGTGGACCGACCGGCTCAACCTCCTATAGCTAGCATAGCTAGAGGAGGTTGAGCCGTCTGGGAGCTAGTGGAGGCGTCCCGGTAGAATCCCGGTGACCGGGAAATAGGTTCCGGCGATCACCGCGCATTGCATGCCGGGTAGATTTTTTTTTTTTTTTTTTTTTTTTTTTTAAATTCACTAACTTTATTGAGACATTTGTTCATACATATAAAACACAATATATTTATATATATATGTATATGTTTAAATTTTCAAGTTCTTATTTTTAAGATCTTAAGTTGATGCCACGAAGGCTGCAATATCATCTATTATCTTTATTTAATGTTTTATTATCTTTATTTAATGTTTCGCGTTTGTCGCGGTGCAGTGACGTCACGTCATGATGTTTTCACGGATGTTTATCTGGACGGCTCATCCTCCTGTATACCGGTGTGCCGGATTACCGGCGTTTTTCACGGTACCGGTGGACCGACCGGCTCAACCTCCTATAGCTAGCATAGCTAGAGGAGGTTGAGCCGTCTGGGAGCTAGTGGAGGCGTCCCGGTAGAATCCCGGTGACCGGGAAATAGGTTCCGGCGATCACCGCGCATTGCATGCCGGGTAGATTTTTTTTTTTTTTTAAATTCACTAACTTTATTGAGACATTTGTTCATACATATAAAACACAATATATTTATATATATATGTATATGTTTACATTTTCAAGTTCTTATTTTTAAGATCTTAAGTTGATGCCACGAAGGCTGCAATATCATCTATTATATTTATTTAATGTTTTATTATCTTTATTTAATGTTTCGCGTTTGTCACAGTCGCGGTGCAGTGACGTCACGTCATGATGTTTTCACGGATGTTTATCTGGACGGCTCATCCTCCTGTATACCGGTGTGCCGGATTACCGGCGTTTTTCACGGTACCGGTGGACCGACCGGCTCAACCTCCTATAGCTAGCATAGCTAGAGGAGGTTCAACCTCCTATAGCTAGCATAGCTAGAGGAGGTTGAGCCGTCTGGGAGCTAGTGGAGGCGTCCCGGTAGAATCCCGGTGACCGGGAAATAGGTTCCGGCGATCACCGCGCATTGCATGCCGGGTAGATTTATTTATTTATTTTTTTTAAATTCACTAACTTTATTGAGACATTTGTTCATACATATAAAACACAATATATTTATATATATATGTATATATTTAAATTTTCAAGTTCTTATTTTTAAGATGTTAAGTTGATGCCACGAAGGCTGCAATATCATCTATTATCTTTATTTAATGTTTTATTATCTTTATTTAATGTTTCGTTTGTCACAGTCGCGGTGCAGTGACGTAATGATGTTTTCACGGATGTTTATCTGGACGGCTCATCCTCCTGTATACCGGTGTGCCGGATTACCGGCGTTTTTCACGGTACCGGTACCGGTGGACCGACCGGCTCAACCTCCTCTAGCTAGCATAGCTAGAGGAGGTTGAGCCGTCTGGGAGCTAGTGGAGGCGTCCCGGTAGAATCCCGGTGACCGGGAAATAGGTTCCGGCGATCACCGCGCATTGCATGCCGGGTAGATTTTTTTTTTTTTTTTTTTTTATTTAAATTCACTAACTTTATTGAGACATTTGTTCATACATATAAAACACAATATATTTATATATATATGTATATATTTAAATTTTCAAGTTCTTATTTTTAAGATGTTAAGTTGATGCCACAAAGTCTGCAATATCATCTATTATCTTTATTTAATGTTTTATTATCTTTATTTAATGTTTCGCGTTTGTCACAGTCGCGGTGCAGTGACGTCACGTCATGATGTTTTCACGGATGTTTATCTGGACGGCTCATCCTCCTGTATACCGGTGTGCCGGATTACCGGCGTTTTTCACGGTACCGGTACCGGTGGACCGACCGGCTCAACCTCCTATAGCTAGCATAGCTAGAGGAGGTGGAGCCGTCTGGGAGCTAGAGGAGGCGTCCCGGTAGAATCCCGGTGACCGGGAAATAGGTTCCGGCGATCACCGCGCATTGCATGCCGGGTAGATTTTTTTTTTTTTTTTTTTTTTTAAATTCACTAACTTTATTGAGACATTTGTTCATACATATAAAACACAATATATTTATATATATATGTATATATTTAAATTTTCAAGTTCTTATTTTTAAGATGTTAAGTTGATGCCACGAAGGCTGCAATATCATCTATTATCTTTATTTAATGTTTTATTATCTTTATTTAATGTTTCGTTTGTCACAGTCGCGGTGCAGTGACGTAATGATGTTTTCACGGATGTTTATCTGGACGGCTCATCCTCCTGTATACCGGTGTGCCGGATTACCGGCGTTTTTCACGGTACCGGTACCGGTGGACCGACCGGCTCAACCTCCTCTAGCTAGCATAGCTAGAGGAGGTTGAGCCGTCTGGGAGCTAGTGGAGGCGTCCCGGTAGAATCCCGGTGACCGGGAAATAGGTTCCGGCGATCACCGCGCATTGCATGCCGGGTAGATTTTTTTTTTTTTTTTTTTTTTTTTTTTTTTTTTTTTTAAATTCACTAACTTTATTGAGACATTTGTTCATACATATAAAACACAATATATTTATATATATATGTATATATTTAAATTTTCAAGTTCTTATTTTTAAGATCTTAAGTTGATGCCACGAAGGCTGCAATATCATCTATTATCTTTATTTAATGTTTCGCGTTTGTCACAGTCGCGGTGCAGTGACGTCACGTCATGATGTTTTCACGGATGTTTATCTGGACGGCTCATCCTCCTGTATACCGGTGTGCCGGATTACCGGCGTTTTTCACGGTACCGGTACCGGTGGACCGACCGGCTCAACCTCCTATAGCTAGCATAGCTAGAGGAGGTTGAGCCGTCTGGGAGCTAGTGGAGGCGTCCCGGTAGAATCCCGGTGACCGGGAAATAGGTTCCGGCGATCACCGCGCATTGCATGCCGGGTAGATTATTTTTTTTTTTTTTTTTTTTTTAATTCACTAACTTTATTGAGACATTTGTTCATACATATAAAACACAATATATTTATATATATATGTATATATTTAAATTTTCAAGTTCTTATTTTTAAGATGTTAAGTTGATGCCACGAAGGCTGCAATATCATCTATTATCTTTATTTAATGTTTTATTATCTTTATTTAATGTTTCGCGTTTGTCACAGTCGCGGTGCAGTGACGTCACGTCATGATGTTTTCACGGATGTTTATCTGGACGGCTCATCCTCCTGTATACCGGTGTGCCGGATTACCGGCGTTTTTCACGGTACCGGTACCGGTGGACCGACCGGCTCGGTTGAGCCGTCTGGGAGCTAGAGGAGGCGTCCCGGTAGAATCCCGGTGACCGGGAAATAGGTTCCGGCGATCACCACGCATTGCATGCCGGGTAGATTTTTTTTTTTTTTTTTTTTTTTAAATTCATTTACTTTATTGAGACATTTGTTCATACATATAAAACACAATATATTTATATATATATGTATATATTTAAATTTTCAAGTTCTTATTTTTAAGATCTTAAGTTGATGCGGATTAATTCTGGTTGTGCTTGTACCAACATGGCTCCTCAAGAGACACGTTTACGACGCGGACTGAACAAAAAAAAAAATCTACCCGGCATGCAATGCGCGGTGATCGCCGGTGAACGAAACTATTTCCATCCGGGTGCTCCGGTCACCGGGATTCTACCGGGACGGCTCCTGTAGCTCCCGGACGGCTCAACCTCCTCTAGCTCTGCTAGCTAGAGGAGGTTGAGCCGGCCGGTCCACCGGTACACCGGCACACCGGTATACAGGAGGATGAGCCGGCTCCTCTAGTTCCCTCTAGCTCCCGTTCAAACTCAAGGCTATCAGTCACGCAGGAGAACATGGGAATAGAGCAGCTGCGGGAGAATTCAACGTTAACGAATCAATGGTACGGAAGTGGAGGAAGTTTGACTGACTGACTGTTTTGTTTCGCTTAATGCGCCTTATAGTCCGGTGCGCCTTATATATGAAAAAAGATCGAAAATAGACCATTCATTGACAGTGCGCCTTATAATCCAGTGCGCCCTATAGTGCGGAAAATACGGTAATCATAATATTAAGGACTTCACATTCTTTTATCATATTATTAACTTGTGAGGCAAAGTGATGAAAATGTATTATAGCAAAGACAAGTTTAAACAAACTACCATAAACTATAACAAACTTAATGTCACCTCATTTCTATGCATGGCATGAACAGAAATTATGGTGTGTGTGAGGTGTACTAATGATAATGACCCCTCACATATTAGGGTTAAATATTAAGCAAGTACAGCTCGGACCAAGTACGAATTGATTTATGTCTGTGTAAAAAAAAATAAAAAAAATAACTGAGTGAAGAAAATGAATTTCCCCTCCATTGACTAAAAAATATTAACCAAGCTTTAACACTTGCACAGTCATAGATACAGCTCCTTGTCTTATCATTCACACCACATCCTCAAAATCATCACAAACCTACTGAAGTCAAATGAACAGATGCTAAATTATTGGTACAAATGTTTAAATGAAAAACTGACACAATGAGTGAACAATACGCTGTCTCACCCACCGTTATTGTCCATAGTCACTAAGGAGAAACGGAAAAGAAACTTTGTCAAAAGTGATTCTTGTTGTTTTTAAGTCACATTCACAACATGTAAAGAGCATATATTGAAATTAGCACCAGTGTACTACATTTATTTTATTGTGGTCTTGATTTTTATTGTTTCTGAGTGATTTTAAAGTCTGTATGTGCTTTTAATGCTAGTGCTTCTGTGTTGCATGTTTAAACTAGTGTTTAACAATGCAGCACAATGTATTTTGTAGTGCGTGTATCTATTAATGTAAATATTGTTTTGCATGTCTTGTGTTATGTGATTTTTTGCTGCATGTTTTAATCGGTACCTGATAATATAACTAATATAAAAGTGTACTCTATATGTTCATATTAACTTTCTCTTTATAAACAATTTCAATAACTTTTTAATCTTGTTTATCTTATATACTTAGTATAATTATGTTATTAAATATTCTATACAGCAGGACAACTTTGTTACGTCTGCCCAGGGATCATAGATGCAAAACACTGCAGCATTTACAGTTAAATAATCCAACCCTAACTCAGATACTACTGCTGCACAGTGATGCAGATCAAAATGCAAATCAAAAATATAGAAAAAATATTAGAGATAATACTGATGAGTGCTTACAGGGTTTGATGCAGGTATGACCCTGTAACGGCTGACACCACCACTGTTCCCTCTGTTTACTGCAGAGAGAGATGATAAATGATACATTTGAAGTGCAGCTACACACACATAAGTTTTCATAATAGAACTCAATGTTTAGCTGCTTCATACTAGCTCTAACTAAAGCTGCAACAATTTATTGAATCATCTATTAGTCAGTTGAAGATCCTTCAACAACTTTGACAATGTTTTAATACATCAAAACAGAGAAACGGTGTATCAATATTTAACACTCAGCACAAATATGCTAATTATGATTTATGCGTTCATTTCTTAATGATTGTAGTATTAACATTTCCTGGACAGACACATAAGTCTTAAAAACGCAGAAAAGTAAAAGTACATCAAAATTCTACTAAAGTACGTTACTCCTTCCCTGCTGTTATGCACATATTTTGTGTGTACCTTTTATTGCAAATACTAGTTAGTATAGTATAGTTTAGTTTCCTTTCCATTCTTCTTTTAGTACTACGTTTATATACATAGTTCTTTTTTGTCATTTCATTCAATTCAAATTTTTAATATTCAAATGTCGGTTCACATATTTTTGTGTGTTGTATGGAGGGAGTTACAACTGCATTTCATTTTACGTCATTGACATCAAAGCTGAACCTTGAAAAGCACATTTCAGAAATCTCAGTTTGTATAGTAAATGGTATTTGTATTAAATCTGTTAAAAGATGCTTAAAAATTAGTATGGCCCTTTAAGATTTGTTGTTAATGATGAAACGGATGCAAGGTTCATATTCAGGATTTGTGAGGCGTCACCTCTTCAGCATGCTGGCAGAGGGAATCAGACCAGCGCAGGACGCAGAGCAGGGCAGCTTCCTGGCCTGCCACCAGCGTCCGTCCGACTGGTCCACCACCTCCAACAGGTCTCCTCTGCTGAACGCCATCCCTGCATCAGGACAGGGGATGGAGGAGTCCTGCATGGGGGAGTAGTCCACCAATGCCCTCATATACACCTGACAGACACAGAGAAAGGGATTAAAATAAATCTTCCAAATTTAAATATCCTCGCACAGGTCTTGTCAATATAGATGTTTATGAGTTGTTAGCTGTTCATCAAAGAGACATTACCGATCCAAACTTCTCCCATGGTTTTCATTTAAATACAAGTTTGAGGCCCAAAGAGGGGAAATTATTTAATGTCTCATAATGTCACATAGACTCACGGATGTCATACTGCACAACCAGTACTACTACTGCATGTAGCTGATAATACTTATTTACTTTTACAGCTGCTACTTTTACTGCATGACGCTGATAATACTTATGTTCTCCCACTCAAGTAGGATTTTCAATGCAGAACTTGAAAATAATTATTTATGTATTTGTACTTTTAGTAAAGGTGAGTATTTCCACCACTGGTGTTGAGACAAAATCCACCATCTGAGGATGCTGTGGATGTTTCTTACCGACTTCTGTATGCTGATGCTCTGAGCTTTATCAGGAATGACTTTGAACAGGATGGTTCCCTGGGAATTGATCTGAAAATAGAAAAAATACTAGTAAATAACTCATAAATTATTTTTATAATTAGATGATGATCACAAGTATTAGCACCTGCAGTCACAAAACCACACAGGAGCTATTCCTTATCCAAATGTTTATCTATTTAATGTTTAATATTGTGCATAAATAGTTTTGTTGTCATCAGTAGAAATTAAAATTAAAAAAATCTACATTTGTCATCTACTGCCTTTATTTTGTGATAGGAATGTTAGTTATTTATTTTCCCCACAGGTGTCCTACCAATATCTGGATGACCTGTTCCGGCTCCAGACCCACCACAGGGTGTCCGTTTACCTCAACTAACAGATCACCAGGTTGGAGGAGTCCTGTGACAAATACAAACCATGATATTGCACATTCTGACCATGTTTAATACATTATTATATCTCTGGTATTGTACCTTATATTTAACACATATTTATCTCACCGCTGCGGTCGGCCAGTCCTCCATGAATCACCCTGGCGATGTAGATCTCTCCCGTCTTCTCGTCCCTCCTTATCGTCGCCCCCTGACATACAGACATTTATTCTAAATTTATCAACCTTCAATAGCTAGAGAATCAGTAACTAAAAGCTTTTAATATAGCTCTTTATAAATAAAGACGAGTATAATTGGGGAAGGATACGAATGGAGGATGGGATGAAAGCAACGGATGACTGAACCTCTTAAAGCATGAGCTGATGCATGGAAATGGGTTGGTTATATAGAGTCTTTGGATTATGCCAATTCAATTTATCAAACAATTTCACTGTGTAGTATTAGTTATTTTACTTAAGTAAAGGATCTGAAAACATCTTCCACCACTGGCAGAGATATAGTAGGATGTAAGCATTAAGAGACCAAAACTAAAAGTCTACAGTCATGCTGTGACGTGCTGAATATAGGAGCTAAATGCTAACATCAGCATGCTTACATGTTGATGTTTAAGAGTTATAAAAACCTTCTCATGCTGCCTTTAAAAAACGAGACTGATTAAGCATTGCCATCCTAACGATTCACGATAGACGGTTCAGAATCGAAGCAGCAGAACCAGAGATTATCAGACTTCACACAGCTCCCTCTGGAGACACTTTTCAGTTCTACTACTTTAAAAGACATGTGCAGTAGAACTCCCCCAACACCTCGTAACACACTGATGTGTGGAGTTCAACTTTGTAATTCTGCAGATGACACCCAAATTTAACTTTCTCTGTCACGAAGCAACTACTGTCACGTTGATTTGTGCATTACATCATATTATAAGGAAGGCTAAGACTAACATATGGTCTGACATGAGCAACTGCGATGATTACAAGACAATGACGGTGGTCACAGTTTTAGGTATAGATGGATGGAATACAAGATGTCATTTTTTTTTGTACCTTCAAATATTTTCCCTCTTCAAGTGATAAATCCAGAGATGAAAAAACTGTCTCTCAAAAGTGTTTGTTGTTCGACTCAGTCTGTTTATGGTATATGGTTTAACTTTGTTCCTTAAACTAATAGTTGGGATCCAAATTCTGATGTAGATTTACATTGAAAAGAAGAAGTAGAGATATTTTAACGAGTTTCAGAGTCTATTTCCAACACAACAGCAGACAAGGAGAGGAGACGGCTTGTTTTCGGGCCTACTTATTCTTTTTCTTCTTCTTGGTTGTCAAGCAGCCTGTACTGTTACAGTCTTGTTGGTGCTCCAGAGCCGCTCTAGAGACTGCTCCATTGTTGAGCCTCACCTGCCCGTTACTACCACTACCACCTGCCCTGTGGGTGGTACCAAAGGTCACCACCGTCCTCTTGGAGCCTCCATTAATTCCTTTTGAACTCCTCAATGTTTCAAAGACGTCTGCACAGGAACTGACAGACGTGGATGAAGAAGAGGAAGAGCAAGAGAAAGAAGGGGAGGACGAGAGGTGTCGTGGGTAAGGTGTGGGAGGTTTGCGGACCTCTTTTGGAGACATTGAGGAGACCCTTGGAGGAGGTGGTGGAGGAGTGTTCCGTCTGGGCCTGCGTGTAGATAACATTTCTGTGTTTTTGCTGGCCACAATGAGCCCTTGGAGCTTGCCGACCACCTCAGCCAGCAGGTTGAGCGCCTGGGCGTTCTCTTCCACGCTGCCAGTGATCATATCTGTCGCCGCCACCATCTTCTGGCCAAGATGGCGGACGTTTTGAGTGCCGTGCTCAATGCTAGTGGCCACAGTCTGGACGGTGGACCTGAGTTCATCCATGCTGCACTGTTTGGTGAGCTCAGGTTGATGACGGTGTTTTGGTTGCTCCTGTTCGTTTCGTGTCTGTTGTGGTTGCCTTTGGCGTCCATTGTGACGAGAAGCAGTAGAGTAGTGGGTCATTGAGGGGCAACTAAGAGGCTCTTCTTGTTTGTTATGAAATCCAGTTTGACACACGTGTTGCCTGCCAGGGGTGGGGAGAGTGCAAACCCCCTGCTGCCGAGTGGAGCGATGAGGTGCAGGACTAGAAGGTGCTGTGTGGGCTCTAAGTGGGTTCATCCCAGTACAAGAGGGGCTCCTTCCAGGTGTAGGGATGTTCCTCGAGTGTCCCCCTGTAGCCCCCTTTTTGTAAAAGATGGGCGAGTTGGGAAGGCTCAGACTGTAAACTGGGACTGGAGGAGGAGGGTAGGCGTAGTCATCGCTGCTTCCTCCCGTAGAGGCATCTTCTCTCTCGTTGTAATTGGGTTTCTCTGAAAATGGACCTCCATGTTGGGAGGCGGATGAAGACAAGAAAGAAAGCAGCAACAGAAATGTGAAATATACATTGTTGAAAGAGAACAGCAGTGCAAGAACAAGTAAAAAGGGAGCCAAAGGATGGTAAGATGAAAAAGACGGACGATGATTTGATGATGATTGATGAACGGTGAAGATCATAAGTATATCTTTGAGTTGAAGGATACACAAAGGATGAACTAAAAGAGTAACTGGTATTCGCCTTTCAACACATTTTCTGGATGAACCAAAGATGGTCTTTTGGACAAAGGAATGTGCAAATGCAGAGATGGATGAATGAATGAATGGATGAACCAAAGATGTTTGGTATTAGTGAAAATATTGGGTCTGTATTTATCAAGCATCATCAGAGGAAATCAGTCCTTATCTGGTGATATTTAGGAGAGCTCCACAGGCGTCCTAACCTGTTGGGAGCTGCCAGGAGACACTCAGGTAGTATCACTATGAGCTTAATAAAAGAGACAAATATTGTAACGATGTTTTGATGAGCCGTTTGCAGGATGCAAAGGACAGCATGCTCTCCACAAAAACTGAGCTCCTCTTAACCACACAGAGATAATTGTTTTGCAAATAAAACCTTAATAGCTTAGTCACCTATTATATTTTTATATGCACAATAGCCGACACATAAAAATGTTGTTCCTCGTTTTGATGACGGATGGAAAAAGAATGAGTGAATCCAAAAATGGACGGATGGTTGATAATTGCATTGATTGACAGTCCTCCTCCTCTTACCAGAGCAGGAGGCCGGGCTAAAGACAGAAGGAACTGATTGGTTGAGCCCTTTCTTCCAAAGCTCTGCAGTTTGTGGACACAAACGGCAGCTTCCCGTTGACTCGTAGTGGGGGAGAAAAGGATGTGACTGCCCTCCCCTGGGGAGGGGCAAAGGCCCGGCTTCACTTTCAGTTGCTCTGAGCTCCTCCCCCGAAAACGCCCTCCTTGCAGGGACAAGACGGTCCAGCGTGAGGCGACGGAGGCTGCTCCAACGACTACGAATCCCTTGTACTCCATCACCTACACTTCCTCTGCGCTCTTGTCCATTCTTGGTGAACAAAAGATAATGAAAAATCTCTTCTCATAGCTTGAAATTCAACTTTTTATCTGTGAGCCAGATCTATAACTCTATCAACCCTCTTTATATTTCTGAATCTTTCAAACTAATTGAAAATAAATATACTTTTTTTTAGACTTTGTGGTAACTGCACCAGTTACATCTCACTTTCCTACAAACCAAAACATCAAAACAATGTACCACTACTAAGATACTATGATCACACTCCTCATAGGGTCTTTATTTATTTTACAAGCAGATCTTTATGAAACTAGAGTAAAAAACTACAAATGGAAATTTAAAAAAAGGTAATGTCTCACCAGTGGCTGGTTGTTCTTCACCAGACAAACGATCCTCATGGCCTCTTCGTTCTCGGGCATCTCATCAGGCAGAGACGGTAAAACAGGTCCATAGTCTGACTGGGCTACACTGTCGTGAGATGATAGGAGGGCCTGAGGGACAGGTGACAGGTGTTATAACAGAACACCGAGTACAAGTTCTGCAAGAGGTGGTACATGAGCAATACACACCTGGATGTGTGGTGAGCTGAGGAGACTGTAAAGTTCTCTGGCTTCAGATGAGGGATGGTGGACCATCTGTATTGTAGCCATGATCTGATGGACAGACAGAGAGATGGACAGACAAACAGACAGATAGTTAGACATAAAGATGCTAAGACTACAGAAGACATCAAATCAGATGTAATCTGTAAGGCCTCAATTTTCTTCAAATGAATAAGATCAAGAAGATCAGTTCAAAATTTGAATTGTGTTGGGTATGAACAAGGACATGTTCCTACTAATGTCAAGGAAGTGCAGATTTTTGGGGCTTTTTTTTCATTTTTCTTGGGAAAGCCCGGTATAACCTTGTTAAGAAAAGTACTATATAATTAAAGTTCATGATTGTGGTTCTGATTTTTATCATACATGCATAATTTCTGAAGACACATTTGCCGCATTGCCCTTCATTCTGTTATCCTAGTATGTACAAGATACATACTTATACTTATCTAGGTGTGTGTGTGTGTGTGTGTGTGTGTGTGTGTGTGTGTGTGTGTGTGTGTGTGTGTGTGTGTGTGTGTGTGTGTTCTGCATGAACCTCATGTGAGAGTCCTGAGGCATAAGGCAGAAGGGGTCTTGGGGAGGCCCTCTCGAACTCCAACAGGCACTCATAAATCTGGAGCAACAAAAACAGGAATTGAAGTCATTGTTTAACACGTCCATGGTTTGTTTGTGTTTCAGTGCACGGTTCGTTGAGTCATGTCATACCTTCAGCAGAGCGTGCAGCCACGGTGCACTCAGCAGTTCATGCAGAACCTGGGCACCAAAAATGTTTCTGCTGACCGCGTGACTGATGTCCTCCACCACACAGGACAGCACCTCACTGACATCTGCAAAATACACACAAACACAAAAACAACATATACAAGAGTATTTAAAGGAGTTACAATTAGCACAACTCTCAGAAACCTTCTACAGCAGTTAAAATGGTATACATCCACATTAATGCAGCAGTAATATCAATCCAAAATGGTAAAATACTGACAAGGAACATTTACTGCACAATAAGTACTTTTACTTTCTATGTATTAAGCACATTTAGCTGGTAATACTTACATACCTTAACTTTTGTAAGGTGTTGAATGTCTACTATTATTTTAAGTGGAGTAATTTAACATTGTTGTAATTGTACTGATACTTAAGCAAAGGATCTGAATACTTCTTCCACCACTGTTTATGTCATGCATAATTTCAGATGAACAGCGTGACACTACTCAGTTAAGGGGAGCAATTCATGTATTATAAATATATGAATATCAAGTATGATAATCGCTGCCACCAAAAAGTGAAAGAACAACGCCTCTGAAGTCTCGCCATTTTGATTCAGATGCATTACACCAGTCAACAACAAACTAAATTTTATTTTAACATTCAGTGATATCACGGCAGATGCTTGGGGCTGAAAGTTTCTCCTAAGTAAAGGGTGAAAAACAGACATGTTTGGGCCAGACAGGATTAACTGACACTGAGGAGCCATGACCCCACAGAGGGACACTAATACCATCTGAATTAGGTTTTAGATTTAACCCACCCCTTTAGACTCAAGTTCAGGATTAAAACTGAATTCAAGTCAGACAATAAACAACGAATGCAATAAATGAAGGTCAGACACACAGCGTGTGTGTGTGTGTGTGTGTGTGTGTGTGTGTGTGTGTGTGTCCGTTTCTCACCGTCCTCCATTGCTGATCTCATGGTAATTGTCCAGTCTCACCGCAAGGAAAATAAGGTTTTACTGGAAAGAAGGAAAAAAAACTATTAATGTGAATCATACTCTGATTTAATCACCAGTGTCATTACTTAAAAAAATTAACAGTTGACATGAATAAAAAAACTTTTATTAATTGATGTCAATGTCTTTAGTTACTATTTTTTTTTAAATAACTGCAAATATGTTCATTTGAAAATCGGAGATGCTGTTACAATCAAGAACTTACTTTGCATCTAAGCTACACTTCTGATACGACGCCATCACTATTACCTTTGTTTTGTCTTTCAGAAATGAATGTGAAATAAGAAAATCTTGCTTTTCCATTCCACCATTTCCTTTCTATTGTTTGCTTCACAAACAGGTTTGTTATTCTATTAGGCTCAGTTGTGTTGTTTGTCTCATTTCGGTTAATACACACTGACAATAAGGGGCCCTTTCACACCATGCCCGTTTGGTCCAGATTTTTCAGGTTGATTAAAACAAAAATTACAAGTGTGAAACCCAAACCATGGTCCGGACCAAACCGCTGAAACTTGGTCCGAGAAAAGAGCCGGTCTCAGTCTGGATCAAACTAAACTTTTTTTTTTTTAAATTCATCAGAACCGTAAAAAAAAAGAAAGAAATCACAAAACAACAAAACAAAATGAGCATTGGTAGCACATGGAGATCAAATGTTTAACTGATATTTGATCCAACAGCTAAAAATGTTCACCTTAAGAAGTTGCTGTTTGTAATACATTACAAGCTTATTTCCACTTTCAGAAGTTACAGAGAAAGTCTAAAATTCTCTTTGTTTTAACTCCGTTTTTGGTCTCTACCAACTCTTGAGGGAAATATCTGTCTTTTTAGCTGCTAAATGCACCACTAAGTTCACCAGCTAGTCTAACTGTGTCTGTCTGCTGTTTGCCTCTGAGCATATAGAGTATGGTGAGTTTATCAGAGTTTTTTAATGGAAACACTGAGACTAAAAATGTGCCACAAAACTAGAAGCAAAAAGAGTCCAAAAATGTCACATGACACATCATAATTTGATCCATTGTTAACATAAGCTTGAGAAGTTATTGGTTGTTTTAGTGTCTTTCTACATGTAAAAGCTAAAAGTGGGATTTGTTGGTGAATATGTTTTGGCCCATTTGCCATTGTTATTTTGTTTGGTATGTATAAATTACCAGCCCTTTAATGTGACTCAAGATGAGCTTAGAAAGACCAGTATTATCATTTGTATTTCCAATGTCATTACACAGCTGATAACCTCTCTGATATTCCTTTGTGAGTGTTAATTTGTAATTTATGAGCTTTTCTTCACATTCCCCCCAAAACAGCAGCACAGAGACACAAACTCAATGACCTGAATGTTTTAGATACAGCTTGTGTTATTTTGGTACTTCCTCTGACAGCAGCAAGTTTCTAAATGTGGGCTAATATGATGTTGTCTCCTCTTTAGCTTCTTAATTGGCTCAGCTTCCGTTTCCTCTTACACTGCAAAAGCACTTATTAACTAGATCCCTAAGTCATCAAAAGTCAACCGATCACGCAGCCTCACAGAGAGACATAGTTATGTAACAATGAAGTTGTCTGAAAACTTAGCCTTAACTTATATGTTTTAAAAGGTGTAAATGCTAATTTTACAGGTGAAACAATTGGATATAAAGTAAATGGAACAACTCTGCATATGCTCTTAAATTGATTGTAAATCAGTTCTTTCCTTGAAGGTACAAAGATTGAATGAAGTTGAGTTCTTCAATGTGTGTTTTGGGCACCAGCTGCTGTGGTGTTTATATTGTTAATATACATATATATATATATATATATATATATATATATATATATATATATATATATATATATATATATATATATATATATATGCTTTGATGATTTATTCTGCTTTTGATTCCATAAGAAGTGTCAGGTTACTTAATTCATGCAGTGTGATGATGTTTGTTGCACCTGCCACGATTTGCAAAGCCATTTTTATATACCATTCATGTAATAGTCTTGAGTTCTGTCCATTTTCTTCCTGCAACTATTGGATGGATTGCCATAATATTGTATACAGATATGCATTGTACCCAGAGGATCATTTCAATGTGTCCAATACTTTATGACCAAAAAACTAAACACATTCCAATAAACCTCAGCTGGAATTTGTGTTTACTTCTAATTAACAAATGTTAGCCTGCTAAACTAAGAATGCGAACATGGTAAACATTATAACTGCTTAGCATTTTTCATATTAGCATTCTGGAGTTAGCATTTAGCCTCACAGAGCTTCTAGCACGCCTTCAAGGTCTAGAAGGAAGTAGAGGTCTTGGTCAGAGTTCAGTCCTCGACTCTCAAACACCTTCAGTCAAAGCTGTGAAACAAGACCAACTCACCACCTCTTCGTCCTCCTCTTCCTCTGGTCCAGTGATGTTTCAGTGTGTGAACTGAATCAGCAGTGTGAGTGTGTCAGCAGGAGCCAGTGGTGACTGACATGGATGCGATTTTACTACCAAACCAAAACAGACATTAATCCTCTCTAACCCGACTTAATCCTCTCTCTCTCTCTCTCTCTCTCTCTCTCTCTCTCTCTCTCTCTCTCTCTCTCTCTCTCTCTCTCTCTCTCTCTCTCTCTCTTCATTCTGTAGCCTGTCTTTTTGTCATTAAGGCACTCTTTCACTGGCTTTAAGTTCTTCTACAACGGATCACAAAGCTTCTTAACTCTTTGCTGCTTTTAACACACACACACACACACACACACACACACACACACACACACACACACACACACACACACACACACACACACACACACACACACACACACACACACACACACACACACACACACACACACACACACACACGGCAGGTCAGACATGCTCAGCAGCAGCAGGCAACACAGTGTTAACACACATAACAGTAGTTGTAATGCATTAAACCCTGCTGCAACATCTGGGTCTTCAAGAGGCCAGCCGTTATCAACTGTGTGTGTGTGTGTGTGTGTGTGTGTGTGTGTGTGTGTGTGTGTGTGTGTGTGTGTGTGTGTGTGTGTGTTAGTGTGTGTTGGGGGTGATCAAAGGGTAATGGTCACTGGGTCACCTCCTCAGAGATTAACACTGATCCTTCAGAAACAGAGACTGATAGAGACGCCACAGAAAAAGGCAGACGCAAGAAAACATGACTGCTAAAAACAGCTCTTCCCTCAAAATACCAAACCTCTGCTGTAACATTTCCTCAAAAAGATAACAAATAACTGCTCAGATAGAGCGGATGAATGCATTGTTGTAAAATAAAATAATATATATATATATATTATAGTCACTTTAAGATTAAGAATTCCAGGCATGAAATTATAAAAGGATGATTTTTTTCAAATTGCTAAATGACAACGTTGCTCTCATCTTAGAAAAATAAATAATTCTAAGATGCGTAACTCACACACACACACACACACATACATACACATACACACACTTGCACAATCACAGAAACACATACACTTACACAAAAAAGTAATTAATTCATGCTAATATTTTCTTTCAAACATTTTTAAAGATGAATAACATAAATCAATGTTGTTGAAACTTGTTACTATTCCTACAGTGCTTTGGCAAAACTGTATCTGATCATGTTGATGATAATATGGACCCTTAACATTTTGTAATTTTGAGAAATTCCAAAATAAATCCAATTTATTACAATATCTTATTTTAAGTGCTAAACAATTTTTTTTCCTAAATCAAAGAGAGAAGGAGATTTCAATTGAACAGGTGGACTCAGGATCCAAAGAGAAATATAATTTAATTGGAACCTGGAAAAGATGTAACTGCAAAGCAATGCAAATTCATGAGTGATACATTTACATATCACTCAAAAAAAATCTGAAAAAATATTTAATTACATTTTAGAGCAAATTTCTTAGAGTATAGATTTATTTGGCATAACTAGTATTTTAAGTCAGGTTTCTTCTATTTTAAGAAGCCCGATTATTTATATTTTATAAAGGTTTTTTATTGCAAATCATCTGAGGCTCAACAACAACGAGACCAAAGAACAGGTGGTAGACCACCAGAGGAACTTGGGGCCCCCTTTCATCCAGGACAATTAAGTGGAAAGAGTGGGCA
Organism: Anoplopoma fimbria; assembly: GCF_027596085.1. Classification (NCBI taxonomy): domain Eukaryota; kingdom Metazoa; phylum Chordata; class Actinopteri; order Perciformes; family Anoplopomatidae; genus Anoplopoma; species Anoplopoma fimbria. Next base: position 19,742,210 of record NC_072464.1, on the reverse strand, counting down.
CATACAAACAACACTGACTCTTCAGGAAGGGAAAAAGCAGAGTGTTCATTCTTAGGAGACTCAGATCATTCAGTGTTTGCATCAAACTCCTGAAGGTCTTTTACCAGTTGGCAGTAGCCAGCACTCTGTTCTTGGCTGTGGTTTAACAAGCTGGTGAGGAAGGCCGGCTCTGTGGTCGGGCTGGAATTGGACAGTCTGGAGTCAGTGGTGGAGAGGAGGATGAGGGACAAGATCATGGCATCCTGCAGTTAACCCCTCTAGCCCTCTCCATGACGGGCTGTGACAGATGGGCAGCTCATTCAGCCAGCGGATCAACCCACCCAGATGTGAAACTGAACGTTTGCCCACTGCCATCGGACTGAACAACAACAGTGGACAGGGTATAGTGTAAGCATAGATTTAGTTTTTTGACCGGAAACAAGATTTAACTTTAACACCCTGACCACCAAAGACATCACTCTGACCAGCCAGCTTCAGATAGCCTGATATGTACAGATGTTCAGATTTCACTGAGTAATGACGCTGACAAGGAGTGCAATTCTGAGGCTTATTGCAGCAATGTCTCTTAAGGGTTTTAAAGTATCTAAATCAGCTCCATTATCTGTGTGTCACTACTGCAGCTCAACCTGCTGACACTGTTCATAAGCAGCAAAACTATGGCCGTTTCTCAATATGTGAACTTCTCTGTACTTGTGTCCTCGTGAACTTGTGAAACGTCATCAAGCGCGGCCCAAGTACTGTTCCAATACACAAGTTCGCATCAAGCCAAGTACGGTCCAAATACCCGGAAGTGTCCTCGCTCCGCCCATTATACCGAGGATGCATCGGAGGAGACTTGTGTGGACTTTGGACAGCCAAGTATCCCAGAATGCATTTCACCAGCAAACAAGAGCCGACAGTAGCGGAGACGGCTCACAACTGTCAGTTATAACTGTCTAAATACTTAATTTAGTTTTAACATTTTTTTAAGCGAGAATGTAGTTGTTAAGACTTAAAATATGCGGTCAATTTATCAAGATAGAGCCTGTTTGAAAAAAGCGCCGACGTTTGTCGGAGATGAGAGGACCAGAGAGGAGACCGGGCGGTGATGCTCATGCAGCCCGCTGACAGCAGCCTGATCTCGGCATGGCCTCTCCAGATGTGCCGCTGGCTCCGGTGTCTCTGTGGTTGTGGTTGCAGATGTAACACAAAACATATACATATTAATATTTTAATATTTTCTAAATGAAAACGAAAAAAGGCAGGGTTGTGTTTTATATCATATTTCGTTTTATTGTCAATATATTTATTTGTATTCTTATTTTTTATTTTATTCTATTTTTATTTTATTGTATAATATGTGTATTTATTATCTGTTTCTGTGTAGTTGAGCTGCTGCAACACCCGAATTTCCCCCATGGGGATCAATAAAGGAATATAATAATAATAATAATATATATGACTGAAGATAACCGGAGTAGGCGGGACCGACGAGCTGAGTTGGTGACGTCGTGACGTTGGTGACGTCATCAAGTTCGCTGCTGTTCCAATTGCAAAATGACCGTACTGCGTCCTCCCGTCCTCGGGAGTTTGTACTCCCGAGTCGAACTATCCAAGTATGAACTTGCAAGTTTGCAAGTCCATACTTGACCGTACTTGGTATTGAGAAACGGCCTATGATAACACCTGCATACAGCTTTGCTTCATGTCTCTCTGTCTGTGTCTTCCCTTTGATTTCATCTTTTGAAAACCTCTACTTTAAACCAAACAACACAACATGCTTGTAGTTGTGCTCCAGAACAACACACTTAAGTGTTTTCAGATATGGCATTGCTATCAGCAGGACAGTAGTTTGTTAGATCTTTCCAAAACTTTTGCAAAATGAAACTGCGTCACAGCAAAAGAGCTTTTTTTTTTAAAGACATTTAATCGCTCAACCTCAGTAAAAAAGATTTCAGTAAAAAATGACAAAAGCTACAGATTAATAAAAAAAATGATACAAACAAATAAAACCACGTTAGGTTAATACGATTGGAGTGCAATCATCCGCGACAAAACAGGAAGGGGGGGTTCATTGTAGGTAAGAAGGTGAACCAGAAAGTAAATGTAAAGATAAATGTTTGGTTTAGGCACAAACACAACTTGGTAAGGGCAACATTGTGGTTTGGGTTAAAAATGTAGTACTTTTAGGCAAAATATCAACTAAATAAACAACTGACCTCACCATTGTGTTGTTTTGGATCCCAGAGGTCCCTTAAGGGCCATCAAACTGTGACTGCTGGGTCATAATTAGCTGTTTACAGACTGGCTGTAGTCAGGCCGCTCCCATGAGGCCTGGCCTGTTGTTCAGCACAGTGGAGGTGGCTGACTAATGACACTCATTACAGTATCCTTTCATCAGCTGTGTGAGATTGCATCATACTAATTGGAGGAGCACGCTCACACACACACACACACACACACACACACACACACACACACACACACACACACACACACACACACACACACACACACACAAACATGCACACACTACATACACAACTGTTTTTAAAAGTTACTTTGTTATCATAGCAGATGCACTGACATACTGTTCTGAGAATAAATACAAATACCTCCATACTAAGGGGTTTGAATCATCTGTCAATGTTTTTATTATTTCTTTCGGTAATGGCTAATTTAACAGCAATAAAATCTGTATAATTCGGACACCAAAATGTATCATTTACATTTCAAATAAGTTTGCCCCCAAAAGAAGAACAAATAAATAATTCAAACTTCCATTTAGTCAATGTCCACAGACTGGATAATACTGTTAAAACTTTTGAAGTAGTTAATTTTTTTTCCACTCCATTGTTGTACCCTATGATTTATGCGATGCTTAAAACGCTGAAAAATCTGGACTGAATTTTATATTCAGACTGTAAAATGTGGAATATTGTGGAATTTGCCAAGATGTGGAAAAAATTAAGAAAAATCTGGGTTTTCACTACACCGATACGTGTTTTTTTCCCCAGCACTTAAGCCAACTGAACTGAAGAAAACTATGCTGCTATGTTTTGTTGTAATTTACGGGCACGCTGCTTCTGTCCTCTGCGGTCTCTGTTCACCAAGTACGGGGCTAAATGAAGGTGGAAGAATCTCAGCTCAGCCGAAATCTGCAGCTCGCTCACCCTCACAGGAAAGCTGAGATGAAGCAACAATGCAACGGTCAGAAGGACATAGCAGTGGTGAGGGAGAGCACCTCTCAGCAGATGCAGGCCCTTTTACAGAAACGGGCTGTCTATTGATTCCCAAGAAGACCAGGGAGCTCAGATCAATTTTAGATCTCCACATTCTAAACCAATGTATGTAAGACGTTCCATTGGCAGTTGCTGGAACTGATTCAACAGTGCGTTCGGTTCACCACCAAAGACTTAAAGGAAGCATACTTTCACGTCTAGGTGGCACACAATAAATTATTGGGTTGCGTCTTCAAGAGGAAAGCCTACCAGAACAACATTCAGCTATTCCCTGGCGCCAATGCTTCACATGGCCCAATTCATCTTACACATAACCAAGTGGGGGTTCATGATAACTTGGGTACAGAGCAGTCCCCTACCACGACAATAGGTGGAATATTTGGGAGTTGTGCTCGATTTATGCAGATGACAGCCTATTCTGACAGAAATTATGCTGCTGACAGCTGGCTACCTGCGGCGGGGATGTGGAAGTGTTGGGGACTTTCCTTGGGAGAGCGAGTGTGTGGCCTCCGGTGGTGGGCCTCAAGAGTAGCTGTTGCTTGTGAAGGCTCTCCACATTCAGGGACTGGAGAACAAGGGTGCCTACATCAGAGGTGGCTCTACCAGTGGAGTGGAGGCATCACCCAGAGATATTGGGAAGCAGATTTCAACCCGGTTTGGGGAAGTGGAGGTGGATATGTATCTTTTTTATTCCAGGTGACGGCAGCTGAGTGTGGAGCAGCAGGAGAAGAAAGTATGGCGCTAGCAGCTAGCCTTCAAAGCCGGAGCTTGACTGAGAGAGAATTGCCTGTCAATGGAGTGGCGGGACAAGGGAAGCAGCAGAAGACTCGCAAGGGACTCTGTATCTTAATTTATTACATTTTGTCATGACCCAAGGCCTTGTTTTTAAACTGAATATTGGATAATATGTAAATAAAATGTTCAACTTGAGTTCTGTGTCCCCTTGGGTAATTGTTACTGCTCACCCCCAGGGGCGCCGAAAAGGGGGGGTAAAGGAGACGGATTCTAGGGGCCCATGATGGAGGGGGGCCCAGAGAGGCCCCTAATGATGATGAAATTATAATACAGAAAAAATAATGACACTAAGTTATTAACTAACATATAATCACACATGTTTTATTTTCCATGTCCTGGTAACAATTCCTTTATTTGTTTTGGAAGCATCAACCCCTGCAGGGCCCCCCCTTCCCCCCCTCTATTTACGTAAAATGGTTCAAATGCATCGCCTTGCGCATATTTTGCACCCTGCCAGTTACTGTTGCTGGTGGTGAGATAAGATAAGATAAGATAATCCTTTATTAGTCCCGCAGCGGGGAAATTTGCAGAGAAATTTGTGAGAGAGCGTTCAGTAAACTAAAAATGATAAAAAACTATTTGAGGTCCACAATGTCTCAGGAAATACTTTGCAGTCTTGCCATGCTGTCAATTGAGAGTCAGTTGGCTAGAAAGCTGGACTTCAAAGACCTGATAAGTGATTTTGCACATGAGAAGGCTCGGCGTTGGGCTTTTGGTGAGAAGAGTTGAGCAAGGACCAATGATTGAAAGGTTGCAAAAGGAAGCTTGACTCAGTCGGCAACGTTATATTATATATATATTTGCCATTCTTTCATATATTAAGTTCTACTTAAATGATGAGAAATCATATATGGCCATTTTGTATTCTGATGGCGTTTTTGTTTTTGCTGAGATTTTTTTCTCTCCACTGATTATAATTGCTATTTTTTCATGGAAGAGTTTATTTCCAATTTAAGAATCAGTGGTGCAGCAAATAAATGACTCAAAATGAATTCCATTGTATTCAGAGTGCTCAGTTCTTCCCCTACTGTACATGTCAACTGTCATGCTGTTCTTCTTTCACAAATATGGTAATGATAGTCAAAAATACCATTAAAATGCATAATTGTATGTAAAATAGCATCAAAAAATTTTGCCGCTGTGTTGGGGGCCCTGTAAAGATTCTTTTCATGGGGCCCAAAATCCCTAGCGGCGCCCCTGCTCACCCCTGTTAAACTAACCCAAACACAAGTCCTAGGCTCTCCCCTAGGTGGCGTTGTCACAAAGAACCTCTTCTCTATTTTGGTGGAAAGTTTAATGAGATCCTTGGAGGGAGAAATAAACTTATAAAGACTTTCCACCAACACAAACAGTACATTTCATGAACATTCATATTCATTCTGTCTGAATTTTGGAGGTGAACAAACACCACTAAGTGTATTTCAAGGTCAGGTATCTGTGAATGAGAAAGATACTTCAGCAAAGGTTGAATGTTGGAGTAATTGCTATAGTGAGACTTATATATTGAATTATAGTTCATGTACTCAGTAATTTCATCTGCCAGTTTTATTATAGAACATTTAAGAGATTAGTAATAGTCTCTAGTGTCTAATAGTAACAGTGATATATGATGAGTTAAATGTTACATATATATCACTTAATAGTATGTGAAGTCAACAAATGCAGATGATGCATGTTTTTTTTTATAACGTTCACAGTATATATATTCTAATAATAAGCAGTATTTCTACTATGTGTACCTTGTCTGGAGTCTCCACAACTTTCATGAACCTATGCAAACTTCAGTTGCAGATTTCCTACTAAACTGTGTTCTTTTTTAGCACTACAATCTACACAAAACGTCAGATTGCCTTTTTATACGTAAAAGAGCTAATATCTTATTCAGCCTATCCCTTTGTCACCAAAGTGCATTTCAAGAAGAGATATCTGTGAATGCATAGGACAGTCCAGTAGAGGCTGAATGTTAGTATTATCTACTGGTTATTTGATCGGCCTGTTCTATTTCTGAACATTTTATTGAGAAAACATTAATGGAGGATCAACTTAATGTAACATATATAACTTTTGGTGGGCATGTGGAAGTGCACAAATACAGATATCTTTATTTTGTGATCATGTTTACAGCATATATTCTAATAATCCTCTTTAATTTCACAATTGTGTTCCTTATCCGGAAACACAAAAACCTCCATGAGCCTATGTATATTTTCATTGCGGCTTTGCTACTTAACTCAGTTGTTTTCAGCACTGCTATGTACCCAAAGTTGTTAATTGACTATTTATCTGAAAAACAGATCATAACATATTCAGCCTGTCTCTTTCAATTTTTTCTATGCTACACCTTGTGTGGTACAGAATTCTTACTGTTGTCAGCCATGTCTTATGACAGGTATGTTTCTATTTGTAAACCTCTGCAATATCCAACTATCATGACAAAAAGTACTGTTAGTATTTTCCTGGTTTTAGCTTGGCTTCTGCCTGCTTGTCAGACTGCAGTCCCAACAATCCTGAGTGCTGAGACGCAACTCTGTAATTTTATTTTAAAAGGAATTTTTTGTAACAATGCAATTTACAGTCTCCACTGTTCAAGTTCAAAAGCACGGACTATATATGGCTTGGTTGCTCTGCTAAACTTTGCGCTTTTCCCTGTGCTATTTATACTTTTTACATACACCAGGATACTTATAATATCATATAAAAGTTGTAGAGAAGTCAGGACAAAGGCTGCACAGACCTGCT